>NC_142522.1:17733229-17738229 GCF_964205215.1 Stylophora pistillata | reverse complement strand
CTTCCCACAAATTGCGATCAATCACATTACAGCTAGCTCCCGAGTCGACAATCATGGCAACATTGGGTACACCACCAACATTCACTTGGACCATAGGTTGTTCCTCGGAGTTAATCTGATTTACTGATCGTTTGGTATCTCTTGGCCCTCTTGGCTTCTTTCGCCAAGGCTTCTTATCATTTGGATCTTTTGCCTTTTTAGTTTTACAGCACTTTGCAAAATGGCCTACCTTGTGGCATTTCCGGCATTCTTTGTTTCTTGCGGGACATCGCTTGTCATCCTGAGTGTGTCCTGACATGTCACATCTGTAGCATCTCTTCCCTTCAGTTTTCTCTTGGACGGAATTTAGTCCTTTTGTCAATCCTTCATTTGGGTTCTCAATAGCTTCTGCTTGTCTGTCGCTAGCTTCCATAGACCTTGCAGTATTTTGTAGTTGCTCTAAGGTCAGTTCTCTTCCTTTCTCCAGAAGTTTCCTTCGCAAACGACTAGACATACATTTTTCGATTATCTGATCACGAATATTTTCATCCTTGGGATCACCGAATTCACAGTATTCTGCCCTTTCACGAAGCCTTGTGATAAACTGATCGACGCTTTCAGTAGGGAACTGAGCCATAGTCCGGAACAGATGTCTCTCGTAGGGGACATTGACTTGGGGCGTGAAGTATTGATCGAGTTGTTCCATCGCTACTGTGTAAACAGTTTCACCTTCTCCAGGTTCTCGAGCTTCTGGAAACGTATAGTAAACATCTTGCATTTGTGGTCCTCCACAGTGAAGAAGAGTAGCTTTCTTTTGCGCTGCGTTTTTTACTCATTTTCCAACGATGAATAGTTCAAATGATCGCTTCCATTTCTTCCATCGTGCTCCAACAGTTGTAGGATTCCCGTGAAGATCGAAGCTAGATATTCCACCTAAATCAGTGATAATTGCGACAGCCATTCTCAAACTACAGTATAGATCCTTCAATCAGTGGTTTTCCTCGTCGCCAGTTGTAGTATCCCGCCCGGATGGTTCGGATCTAACCAATAACACTCGGATTAAACCAACGCACATTAACTTAACAGTTTAATGGTGGACAACGTGTTCTAACAACAACTCTCGCACGCATCCGCCAATGGGTAATACACTACAGCTTCTCTTTTGAAATAGTACAGATCTGTTTCCATTCGAGTTGTATCTGGTGCAGCCAACCTCTTCCAAACAAGGCTGGGCCTTGTTTCTCTACCACGTACAATGTTAAGTTCTTAACCTGATTGGTGTGTTCCACACAAACAAGGAGTTTTCCTTCTGGTTTCATCTTCTCTCCTCAGTAGGTTTTCAACATGGCTTTGGTGTCCACCAGTTGTGTCTGCAAACATATCCTTGTATTTCTGCAATGGAAGTGTGGATATTGCTGAGCCCGTATCGAGTTACATTTTCAGGGTGTGTCCGTTGATCTTTGGGGTAACCCAGATGACCTCACCAGCTTTTACTTGGTTGACATTGTTTACTTCTAGTGATACCATGAAGCTGTCATCATCACGTTCATCACTCATCTCAAAAGAATGCAGATTGGGTTTATCAACCTTTCTTTGTCGGGTAGTGTTCTGATTTCTTCCAACGTATCAAACTCATTGGATGTGGCCCAGTTTTCCACATTTCCGGCATGTTTCATTATTGATGTAACACTCGGATGATTCGCCACTGCAGCGATAACAATTATCACGGGCCTTCTGCTTCACATTATGTACTCTTTCGTTTTCAGTGTTTATTTTGTTAACGTCAGATTCTTTACTACCCTGTAAATGTAAGGTATCTTTTACTGCAGCTTCCATGGCAAATGCAATTTCTGTCGCCTTTGCTAAGGTCAACTCTGGTTCGGAGAGCAATTGTTTCTGGATAAGTTCACTGTGTAATCCACACACGAGTCTATCCCTTAATGTATCATTTAAGCTCGCTCCAAATTCACAATACAATGTCAACTTCTTTAACTCGGTAATGTAAGTACTTGCGGTTTCACCTTCCAGTTGGTTTCTCTTATGAAATCGAAATCGCTCTGCAATAAGCAGTGGTTTCAGAGAAAGATGTTTCTGTAGAGTTTCCACGATGATTTTGAGAGACAGGCTGGATGGTTTCTCTGGGGCAGGCAGGTTTCGTAAATAGCCCATACGTTTTGTTTCCCATTAGGCTGAGCATCACTGCCACTTGTTTGTCTTTTTTCATATCATTGGCGAGAAAGTATTGCTCTACTTGTTCAACGTAGGCAAGCCAGTCATCGTTAGTTTCGTGAAAGGCTTCTATCTTTCCAATCAGCATATTGTCCTAGACCTGAAAATCTCTTTGCCAATCTGTTGTGTTTCGCGGATTTAAGTCAGACGAAAAACTACAACTCTATACAAACGATCTGCAAACGTGGAGTGATGAAAAGGCCCATTTTAACCTGTGAATTGCACGCATGCACAAGAGCATGTTGTAGGTATGATGTGATGAATGGTGCTCGCTCGCTCGTTGGTCGATTCCTGTAAACTTTGTTCTATTTTAGGCTTTTGAATGCATTTGGTAGTTTTTGGCGAGTGATAAACAAATGAAATGGCGACCTTTGTTGCTAAGAATAGTGTTGGGGTGAAAAAGAAGCCAATGGTAATCTTGAAAGAGTAAAAACGTATATGTTTTTCATTTGTGAATTAATGAAAGTTTTCTCAATCTCTGAATACACTTTTCTCTCTTGCAGCTCTCTCTTTGGTATTCCTGGAGCAGTATCGACATTGGAAAGTGGTTCACAAGTGGAAACTGCATCGAAAGAAGCTCGAGCATAAGTTCAATCAATCGATATGTTGTTTCTTCAATGGAGTAACTCACACTGTGTATGTATATGTTATTAGTGCACTGTTAAGTTTGTATGTTTCCGGATACCTTGAATTATCAGTTGTCAAAACAAGGAATATGCACTGACAGTGAGTGACAAATACTGCCTAAAACTGATAGCAGAGTCCTTACCTTAAGGTGACTGAAGTTTCTCATAGTAAGACCTATTATTTTCAAAATGAGTAAGTAAATATCTCAAAAGAGAGCACTTACTCCTCAAAAATTGTTAAATAATACACCATCCCTATGTCCTTAAGACAAGGATCTTAACTCCAGGAAGTGGTTCTTTCTATCAATATTTTGTGCATGCAACACAGGTTAGCCAGGCCATACTCCAAACTCAATAACAACTTTTAATCTGACATAATAAATCCAAATTGTGCTTTGTTTGAAATGTTTTACATTATTTGAACTTAAGATACATGCACAGCAACAAGTTTTATTTTGGAGCAAGACTTAAATTACACCTCACTTAATTTGATGTATATCAAATGTACAGCAAAGTGACATGGCTTTATACCTAACACCAATTCTTAAAGAAATGGCAAAGCTACATGTCAACTTAATATGGTGAAATTTTAACTATTCAATTAAAAATCTTCATGCAGATTTACCAATACTAAAATAAACAGTATATAGTGGCTTCATGACAAACAAAAATTCCTGAAGGAATAGGTATAGTAGCCTTTCCTTTGAATCATGCTGAAGATTACTCTTTCTCTTTGTCAAAAATCTTGTTGCAGATTTGCCTGTACCTAGATGTTCGTCAGAGAGGCTTTACAGCAAGGACATATTCTTCAAGAAATTGATACAGCAACCTTTCTTTTGAATCATATTGATAATTTAAAACAATAATAAGTTGACAGTCACAAGAACAATCCCTTTACAAGGATGAATATCCTTGCTGGTGTACTATGACTATAATTACTTCTGTCAATAAGTGGTTTACATTTAGTTTAAGATTCTTTACTCTGGTTAAGTAATTTTTCGTATAATAATCACGTGATTGTAAGTAAAAATAACAAATGGTAGCAGTTTACATGCCATGCTTATTCTTCTGGAAGTTATAAATTTATGATTTATTCTGACCATTTTGATTGTCATTTGAAATAAAAAATTTTTGTGAATTACATGCAACAAGGATATTCCTAATGCTTTACATTTAGGGTAAACTAGGAACAGTCAAAACTGTGGTCTTGTTTCATGAATCACAGATATTGAGTGTGTTCAAAGAAAAATTAATGTAAAAATGTTTTTCAAATTATAGTTATATTACCTTGGGAATTTGACAAGCACAATTACACAGATATTTCTGAAATTTTGGCAAGCATTTATAATAAATCTAGTTGGAAGAAGAACCTTTCTACATAGAATGAATTCTTGCTAAAAGCAAGGATTTGAGATATTTATTCAATAGTGGAAATACCCTTGAAATGCCAATTCAAAGTCATAATTCTTAAAACAAGGAATGTAAATCTTATTTTTAATGGTGGTGTTCTTAAACTGAGAAACTTTCATTGGAGAGTATAAAATTCTTAAAAGCAGAAATCTTGATCCTTACTTTTCAAGGAATTGACTCTCAAATAAAGGAAACAAATCCTTGTTTTAAGAATCTACTGACTTACAATAAGAATTCCGAAAAACATAAACTTTAGAGTGGTGTGAACATCCTTGTACTTGTTTTCATTCTCGTGCTAATAATTATCTCAGAAGTGCGAAACAGGCTTCAAGCGCGGTACTAAGTTGCAACACAAGCACAGGCATAAACATAACAAGCTAATGTGCAGGTGGGCACAGGTGCAACATAAACATGAGCACAAGCGCTCAGTCGATGTTATGTTACATAGGGACATGGTTGGTATAAGCAGTATAGTGCTTGCTGATTGCCTGAAAGTCTTTCGCATCTTTCGTTAATCCTTACGCTTATGCCAACTAAGTCTTAACTAGACAGTATAAGCATAAAAAGAAGGAAAAATGTTGATAATCTTGTTCATATATGCTTATCCTTATGTCCATGCGTTCCATCCAGTGCATAAGCTTTAACGTGCCTATCCCTATGCTTGCTTCGCAAGTAAATACTGAGCTCAATATTGGAACAAGAGTTTTATGATAAACAAACAGCACCCTTTTGAACTTTCATTCCTCAAACCTTTGC
>NC_142522.1:16995729-17108229 GCF_964205215.1 Stylophora pistillata | reverse complement strand
ATTCAACCGCAGACCAGCAATGCCGCATACACGTTTGGTTTAAAGCATCGTTGGACGTACTTCCTAAGAACTCTCCCTGATGTCCAAGATCTTCTAGAGCCACTTGAAGAGGCTATTTCCCAGGTCCTTATACCTGCAATCGTAGGGCGCAAGTGTAGCAAACTGGATAGAGACGTTCTAGCACTACCCGTGCGCCTAGGCGGCCTGAGCTTGAGCAACCTATGTCACGAGGCGGCACGCGAACATGCCTCATCTATTCAGGTGACATCTTCTCTTGTCGAACATATCATGGCTCAAACTCATCAACTACCCGACGAGTCCCTCATCGCGTCAGGGCGTCAGGCTGTCAAACATGGTAAAGCTGAAGAACTTTAAGAGATTGTAGATAATCTAAAACAAATTGTTTCACGGAAGACCAAGTGAGCTCTAGAACTAGTGCAAGAAGAAGGCTCTTCTGTATGGCTCACAGTTCTTCCCCTTCAAGAACATGGTTTCAACCTCAGCAAGAGAGAGTTTTGCGATGCTGTTAAATTACGCTATGATTGGCCGTTCGATGACATTCCATCGGTGTGTGCGTGTGGGGAAAACTTTACAGTAGACCACGCAATGATTTGCAAACGAGGGGGCTTTGTTCTCCAACGGCATAATGAGTTGAGAGACCTCGAGGCCGACCTTTTGAGTATAGTGTGTACCGATGTCGAGTTCGAGCCAGTTCTTCAAGACATAACTGAAGAACAACTCAGCAGAGGGTCTAATAGAGCACAAGACGCGGGATTGGACGTTCGGGCGCGTGGCTTCTGGGATCCCCAGAGCTCGGCATTCTTCGATGTGAGGGTTTGTCACCCTAATGCCGAGTCTTACAAGGACCAGGAACCACAGCAGATTTATCGCATCCATGAAAACGACAAGAAGCGGCTGTACTCAAGGAGAGTGTTGGATGTTGAGCATGGTTCGTTCACGCCGATTGTATTTACAACTACGGGAAGGATGGGGATGGAATGCATAAGATATCACAGCCGATTGGCCGAGCTGATAGCCGCCAAGAAAGGGGAACGACACTCGCAAACAATTTCCTGGATCCGAGCAAAGACATCCTTTGCCCTCCTTCGGTCGGCCTTAGTTTGCCTTCGAGGATCGCGGGTGAAGCGCCGCGCTGCGTATGACTGTAATAATTGTGACGTTGAAATCGCAGCTGCCGAGGGAGCCATTGACATTGTTTAATGATTTTTAGCAGCCTTCTATATAGGGTTCTAGATTTGCCATTCACCTTTCTCTTCTCTGTATAGTTTTAGATATGCTTTTACTTATCAGATTATTAGACTTTGAATCTGTTCAGATTTGACTCCGTTATTTATAGTTTTCCAGACGCTTTGACATGAAAAAAAAGGAGGCGATGTGAGCCGAAAATGAGTTACTTTGAATCGTTTTTTACGCTGTTAATATTTTGTATTGTAGAGGATTTATGGAAATTATAGCTAAATAAAGAAGGAGATTTAAAAAAATTATTATTATTATTGCTATTTTTGTCATTATTGCTGTCGTTATTGACAGGGATGATAGTTATTATTGGGCTTGCTCGCCCACGGACCATCTTTTCCAAGTTTATTACAAAGTGTGACGGCCAACTTATACAAAGTACGATGGTATTTTATTAAAGAATACGACGCTATTTCTTACAGAGTACGATGGTCTGTTATTACAGAGTACGACAAGTGTTACAAAGTGCGACGATTATTAGTGCCGCACAACATACACGCGTACCCGTGTAATCTGATTTGCAAGGAATCGCGAACTAACAATTAACCTCTTCTGTCCGATCCTAATTAAGTCTGTTACTTAGTTTCTGACAGAAACTTTCGGCGAAAGGACCGAAATTTAACAAATTCTTTGCAAAACGTTAGTTATTGGGTGTTTTCCTGTTTCTAAATGTGATACTCAGAGAAGTATATACACATAAAAGAAAGAAGTGGAAAGATTTCCTTTTCTGCTACAAATAAAACTTAGTAATTTACTGCAACTTTCTTTTCTGATGACTCACCAAATTAATAATTTTTTGTAACCGAAATCAGGGGGTTTCGTTAACCCCTTCAGTTGGACTAAAAGCCTTGAAAACATAAGTGCCACGTCCTTACTTGCACGAACATTAAACGCGTAAACCCTATATTCATTTCTATCAACAGTGAAAATTTGAAGTATAATGTTTACGGCAACAGCACTCTACTCACTAGTCCCATAAAATGTCACGGTGCTCCTCTTTGGTATTTTATTATCCATGATGTATTTGTTGTGTCTCAGAAGACTCTCTGGACGGGTATTACAATTCAATTTTGAAAGGGGTTCACAGTCAACTATTGTGCATACAAATCATATGAATTAGTTTATTCCTAAAACATCATTTTTGCAGACAAGTTGCCTAGTGGCTTCAGAGATTCTTAAACACCACACTCCGGCAGCGCGAGCCACAGTGATAGAAAAGTGGGCAGCTGTGGCGGAGGTTTGTCGTAACCTCCATAATTTTAACTCCGTTTTGGAAATCACATCTGCCTTTATGAGCAGTTCGATCTACAGGCTGAGGAAGACTTGGGAAAAAGTATCAAAACAGGTGGGTGGTAAAAGTAATATTTAGGGATTTTGCCCTAGTGAGGCATTTGGCGGTGTGAGTAGCAACCATTTTTGGTTGATTTGAGAGACTTGACCGTGAGTCAGTTTTATAACCAGTAAGGTATAGAAGCACACATTAGAAGTTTACACCTCACCTTTTTGATACTGATTTCCACGGTGAGGAGAACACGTGGGAGGTCCTAGGGTGCTATTGACCTCCCTTAAAGGGAAAGTACGGTCTAGAAAAAGTTTATCTCAATTAGAAGACTTTTTCCTCAGGAGTTCGAAAATAACTGCCATTTTGTCTAGTGTGCTTTGTATTAGCGACAAGAGCGCTTCGAAGTTGCGCATTTTTACAACTTTCGTGGTTAGAAAACGCCATCTTGTGACGTAGCAATAGTCAAACTTAGTTCGGCACTTTGTCCTTGTTGACTAGTTCGACCTTTTGTGAAAACAATTTCTAATACTCCCAATAGTGGAAATGAGGTGAACTGTCCTGTTTTTGAATGTCAAAATACATACTAAAATTCAAGAGGAAAAGGTGTAAGCCTCTACAAGCTACCGGAAAGTGAAACATTAAAGAAAAGTTAGCCGGCAAAAATGACCCGCGACGACGACGACTTGCCGAACCCTGTAAAACCTCAGAACTTCCAGAACGAAGACTTCCAGCGAGATATACAGGCATGTAAGTTTTCCTTGTTGACCTTCGCTTCGAACTGAAAGCTATGCTTACCTTTTCCATATTCAACACAGCTCCCAGTTATTTATTCTACGAGTTTTTTTCAAACCATTTTATTGTAAACGAATAAATTAAGCTCGAAATGGTAGTACACCGTGTGTGGTAAATTTTCAGTCGCCACCTTTGACCAAAGCCGATTTACAACATCATGTGCTTTTCCAAGCGGTGTACAAATATATCTTGTCTTTCCTGAATCTGATATGAATCCATCGAGTAAATTTTCTTTACCCCAACAGTCACATTCTCTTGTGGAGAAAAAACTACATGACATTTAATACATCGCCAGCAAATTATAAAAAAAAAACACGTTTGCGACTAATACAAGTTATCCTTCGTCAGGCATGCGCCCATAGTTCACTATATCATATCGAATGGACACGATAAAAATAATATGAAAATATTTATGTCTTCGAACCAACTACTTGACGTAATTATGCAGTGCTTATGCTTTCAAAAGAAATCGAAAGTTTCATTTTAACTTCAATTATATTGAGGTAATTTCTAATGTAAACACTGTATGACAGAGGCGCGACATTTCAAACATTTTAGAACGAAAAATACTGCGTTGAAGCTAGTTCCAAGCAATAAAGATGAAAAAAAACTTTGCAAATTTAAGGTAAATTCTGAAACAAACAAAATTTAATTCGTAACAATTAACTTCTGCCTTTTGTCAGCGTTAATTTTTGTAGCTAAGTGTTTGTAATCAATTTTGTCAGCGTTTACGCATACGAAGAATGATCTTCAAGTCTATCATTTCTAACTTGTTGGATGCCAACTGGGGCTGATCTTAGTTCCAAATGGCTCGTGTTCCGTTATACGCCGAAGCTGGGTTCCTGTAACTGCAAAAATAGTTCGTCTCATTCCGAGGTAGCAGTGTAAAATGAATCCGTAGCGGGCACTGCGGTCTTCTTTAGCAAAGTAACTATCACTCCACAGCTAGGATTTGTTTGAGGAAAAACCTTTGCCTTTCGAATTGAGTCGGCGTCCTAGTACATTTAATTCTTAGGCGGATACATTCTCGTTTTCCGTAGGTTTCTCTTGACAGTTGCCGCAAGAGAACCACTCGCGATTTCCAAGACGTGAGCGACTGAGCGGGTCGACGTTTCTTCTTGAAATTCATTTTCTTGACTTTCTCTCTCTCTTTCTTCCCAACAGAAGTATCTCCTTCCCCTGAAGACCAGCCATGTTTCGTTTGAAACATAAATGGTTGTACTACATCCTCTCGCTAGATTAAAATTCAAGTCGAGAATTCAATGAAGACCAGCCATGTTTCGTTTGAAACATAAATGGTTGTACTACATCCTCTCGCTAGATTAAAATTCAAGTCGAGGGTGGCGCCCCCATCGCCGCACTTTTCCTTGTTTACATCTACTTCAGCAAGGGATATAATTTAGCATGTTTGACTATTGCTACGTCATAACAAAGATGGCGGAATTCAAATTGAAAATGCCAATTTTTGGAACGTAATTGTTCGCGACTAAAACGCTTTTAGCTCAAATGAATAGTCAGTTAGGGCAATTCAAGCAAGGAACTTTTGATCTAAGTAAACTTTTTCTAGACCGTACTTGCCCATTAAAAAAATCCTTATACGTCATTTCGAGAACTTCAGTATATGTTGAATATTTTTAGGCTCTGTAGAACCATGGGAAGTCAAAGACAAACTGTGAAGACTAACAAAAATCTTAAATGTATGCATGCACTGTTTAGAATAGGTGTGAGGACTTGACTGTAACTCTACTCCGTTAAAGGAAGACGAAAGATTAGTATCTAATGATTTAGAGGCGTTTGCTCTCAACAACATTTGCACCCTCCCCGAGACAGTCGAGGTTTTCCCTAGAACTTCAGAATTCACTTTTTCCCATTACGTTTGAACATACGAAGTAGAATACAAACAAATTGAAACCATAAAAGCGATTTTTTCAGTTTATCAGAGAATATAGCTTTTCAGGAAGGGAATCATTGTGTGATGCCAAACGTCAAGGGAACTATACTCTCTGTAGTATCGAATGGAAAGAGGGATTGACCAACGGTTGTTCATTATCTCTGACATCGTTGTAATATTGTTAGACCCCAAAATTGACGCTATACTATATTATTTGACCCTTTCACAGACGCGCACACTGATTGATCGTCTGCAGAAACTAGTCAGTTCTGATGGTCGCTTTAAGAACATGAGAGATGCCCTTAGATGGTAGGGTTATAATTTTCATACGTTGTTAAATATTGTAGAATACACTTTTCTTACTAATGCAATAAGGGTAATAGATGGTTTTAACCCGTGGGTATCATTTTATCGTGTAGTCTGATTGTCGGTGTGAGGATAGTCCTGAAAAAGACTGTTGTCGGTAGTAGTGACTGACGTTTCCACAACCAGGGCGGAAGTCATCTGCAGAGTGAGACTCTCGTACATACCTTAACCGTAGTCGTAGGTAACACCCCTGAAAGAGGCCCGAGCACTGTTAACTGTATCTGGTCGGTCACGACTGGTGACGAGTCAATACACAATATTGTCTTTCGTCTTGGTCTAACTAAGAATAAAATTGCTTTTGTGGAATTTGCAGTTCTGATCCACCATGCATACCATATCTTGGTTTTTACTTAACGGATCTGGCGTTCATTGAGGATGGCACACCCAACAATAACGAGAACGGACTCATAAATTTCTCAAAAATGAGAATGGTGAGGATTTGCATTTGTAAATCACGTGCACGGTCTGTTACGGAGATTGAGAATAGCACGAGATTTACCAACATTTCGTTGTCCTTTTTTTTATAATTAAACTGTTCTTAGTGTATGTGTCTGTTTAAAATTTAATGCTAAATGTTGTTTTCTCTTTTGTTTTCAGATCGCTCAAGTAATAGAAGAAATTCATCATTATCAACAGAACAAATACTCCTTGGAACCAAATAAGAAGGTAAATCAGCAACCCCTTTGCGTTTTTGCTTTCACTTTTTATATCATTTCATTGCTGCACTTCAACTGGGCAGCGTCAAGGTGCGCTGAAAGGTGTATTATTAAAAACTAGATCATTGGATAAAGCAATTCAGGACTTTTTATTGGCTTAGCCATTATGGTATATCAGCCAATATACCATAATCTACAAATATGGCAAGCGTACGTGTCAGCTTAAAATTAAAAGGGAGCTAAAAATTCAATAAAATTTAATAATTTAATTTAACGTTTTTAATAAAACAATTATTCCACTCGCGCTTGTTGGATATGAGATGACTATAGCCAACGAGGCGCTACGCGCCTCGTTGGCTATCTATCATCTCATATCCAACGCGCCCTTGTGGAATAATTGTTAAATATATAGGTTTAGCCAAGCCTAAAAGCGGAGCTCCCAAGTTCGTAATATTAATGATAACATAAAAGATGTGCATTTGCCAAGACTCGCCTGAGACACCCCTCCCTTCGTTTTGATAGTCTCCCCTACCCTACCCGTGCAATCTGAAGGCACTTATGTACGTACGCTCGGTCAGTCACGTGACAACCAAACGGAAAGAGGTTGATCATATTCTATGGGTATGGGGCTCTGCCTCGCGTGGGAGCCCCGCTATAATACATGAGATTTATTATACAATAAGGCGTATTTACTTAGGCTTTTCTTTTTATTTGATGTAGTGCATCTTTGACAACTGTGGAATTTCTCTGTGTGGTATTCTATCCATGCTTGATATTCCCCTCAAAAGTTTTCTCCTCGATACGTGTAGAAATCTTAGCGCCACGCTCTTTTGTAGCTTATTTCTACTATTTTATTTGTACTGTATTTAAAGTTTCGTGGGATGGCTTACTCATTCTAAATTCGCAATAAAATATGTATCACTGTCTTAGATAATTACATACCTAATGTCCAGAGACAACCTCACCGATGAAGACAAGCTGTACCAAACATCTCTCGCACTGGAACCGAGGAAGCGAGTGTCTTCGAAAGTGAAACAACCGGTAGAAACTGAAATATAACTTTGTATGGAGCTGACCTGCGTGATGGAAGTACCTCAGATTTCTCCGGCAAAAGGAGAAACATTTTATTTCCATTTGTTTTATTTCTCCAATCGTCCAACTCAAGTACATTAATTACTTGTTCTTAAACATTGTCGTGTATAGTAGATATTAATTGCATGTAACAAATTGCTTTTGAAATGAAATAGCTTCTAATAAATTTTTCCTTTTGAAAGTGCTGCTACCGTTCTGGTGTGAGGCTCTATTCCTCATGAGAACACATTTCTTTCTTTGTCCAATGTCAGGGCTCCCAGTCTCCTCCGCAGCCGTTGTTTGATCTCGACATGCAAGGCGCCCTCTTCCTCCAACTTTCGCTTCAAACGGACGGCAGGAGAGAGTGCGTTGCTTGACGAGACCAAACAATGGCTTGGCAGGAGACTACAGGGCTCTAAGCTTAATTTTCTTGAAAGTCGCCATTTTGCAACTTAAATTCATAGCGCGGTCGTCCAAATTAAAAGTTTTACACGCCAGAATTGACAACAAACAAACAAACAAAACGAACAAGAACATTTTTAGCAACATTACGCAACAGCCGCGTTTCCGTAGTCTGCCATGCAGGCTATCTCCTTGAGATACTAGTGCAGATCTCATTGGGCACTATGGGACTGGAGATACTTGTAATAACACTTTCGACAACTTTTTTACTCTGTTCATCCAAGGTCATGGACATTTGACAGCGATGTTTATAACATTGGTATAACCTTCGAAAGTGGTGGTACTTTCACCTTTTGAAGGATGAGTTCCATTCAGCCAAAAAGGGAATATGTTTCATGCCTGACCTACTTGTAGAAAAACTGGGAGTTGATAGAGATTTTTCTCTTCATCGTTGTTAGTTTTTTTCAAACCAGCTTAGCTGTGCCGTTGTTCCTATTTTCATATTTGGGGTTGTTTGGTGTTTGGAATGTCTATTCAGGCGAGAGAATATGAGGTAAGAACATATCCCAGTGACCAACGATGAAGTTGTTGTAAAGTCGATTTAATTCTTAGCTCCCATTGTGGTTCGCTCATGACGTCATCTACATGTGTATACGTCCGATCACAAGAAGGAACCAATCAAAAGGAAAGTATAATTCAGCTTGCATAAATAGTACTAGATCACAAATAACGTCAAGAAATAAGAATATTAGTAACACGCTTAGCTGGGCCTCGTTTGCCACTTTTGTTCTTATCATAATTTAACGATCACGCTATCAATGCGGTTTTAAATTTTTTACATATAGATTCTTTTGATACTATGAGGTGGTGAGATCGCTACATGGACTGAAGCGGCTGCCAGAGGCGCCTGATAAAAAATGCTGATATCCGATCTCAACCTTACGATACTGTTAAGCGCGGCTGAATATATCCACATAGAAGTCTGCGCTATATAAATGTAAAAATGTAAATGTAACTCTCGGATACCAAGCCGTATTGACTTACGGGCACATTGCATCAATCAAAAGAAGGTTCGTGAAAACAAAATCATTTCAACTAATTATCCACTGAATTATAAAAATACACCTTAAAGTGCCTATGAAGTAAAAAATTTTTTGCATAAATTTGTAGCTTATTATGTCCTTATTAAGGAATGACAAAAGAAATTTCAAGAAAAGAAATTTAAATCGGCTTTTTGGTGGCTCGAAGTCCCTAAATTAGACGTTATCGGTGTCTCCGGAAACTGGGAACGAGTTTGGCTCTGATGACGTAGTTGGTGGTTCTGGCGCTTTGTTTAAGCTTTTGTTTGTCGTCTTCAGAACCACCAACTACGTCACTTCCTTTGTAAGATGAGATTTGACCGCGCGCAAAATGGACCCATTTCAGGTTGCAAAATCCAAACTTTGAGGTTCAAAAAATAGTACAAGAAAGTTCTTTTGGTCGGTCAAAATCGCTTAGCTGTGTACATCAAGACATAAGCAAACAAACATGGCAAAAAAAATTTTTACTTAATAGGCACTAATCTTTCTCAGACCGACCAGCCACTGAACAGTTTGTATTCATTAATTCAAGTTCCTCTCACAGCAGAGAAGCTAAAGTCGATGGTCATCCTTTTCAAGAGAGGACGGGGAACACCTTCACCGCTCGTGAAACGATGCCAGTGCTTTATTATGGCATCGTCTTATTTTCTCTGTGAGGTTTTTCAATTTTGAAACTGCTTAAGACTGTTGTACTGAGTCGTGCTGTTACTTTGAGGTGATCTCTCGATTCCTTGGTTTTTAAAGAGAGTATTCATAAGGATGTCACGGGGAACCAAACAAACTTTGAGGGAGAATGGTCTCGATTTCTACATTTTTCTTGTTTGAATGGTGATCTCTCGGTATTGCACCGTGTATCCTGTACTGCAATAAAAATCAAGTAGTCAGACGATGTCAATGTTGTTTAAATTATATATAAAATTGTTCCAAACACACGAGACTGTCAACCTATCAAGTACTTGTTCAAAGTTGACTTTTTAAATCCCTCACTTCTCAGGGCTCTGCTTCAGTGATCACAGCTTAAAACGTTTCATTCGCGTCATTGTGAACTACAACTTGGTGTCCAGGATAATCCAATAGATATGCTTTATTAACCAAGTGTGAAGGCTGGAAATTGGCCGAGTCCTTTTTTTGCATTTTTATGGACCGAGACAAAGTCCAGGTCCATAAATGTGCGAAAAAAGAACGAGGCCAATGTCTAACCATCTTGACCGAACAAGCTCGGTTAATAAAGGATTTATCGGGCGCTTTCTATTCAACAAAAATCACCCAGTCGAATGGAATGCGTCCTTTTCGATAATTCGGGAAATTCCATTAAAGAGGGAGCACTCAAAACGTATTCCTAAATTTTCGAATAATTTTCCCAGAAGTTTTACTGTTCCATTCAATTTCGGACCGAATTTTCCGAATTTTTGGTCGAATGGAAAGCGCCCCGTATTCCTAAATATTCGAAAACTTATCCCAGAATTTTTCCGTTCCATTCGATTTCGGACCGGAAATCTCGAAAATTTTGTTGAATGGAAAGCGCCCATCATATTGCAAAAAGATTTCGCTTCAATAAGAGTCAAGAGTGACTTGTTTACTCCGAGAGCCTGCAAAGAAAGCCACTGTGTTTGTAGCACAACAAACTCGCAAGAGTCGTTTCTGTTTTCTTTGCTTTCAAGTCAAGTTCAAGTCAAGTTTATTGTGTATATATGTTTAGCTTTTGTGAGAAAAAACTCACCAGCTAGTTTACAGGTATAACACAGAAAATAAAAACTAAAATTGAGAAAAAATACCTTGAACAAGTAACAATTAAAATTTCTTCTGCTACTTTTTGCGTTTCCATCGCCGAAATTATCCAAGAATAACGGATGTCGTTCTAATTCGATTTTTTCATGCGCGGGATCAATGCGGGCAATCCCGAAAGGGTAAGAGGGGCCGCTCGGGTAGCCAATCAGGACACAGGATTCCCTTCATCCTGCCCACGGGCGCTGCGAGCGATGTAATAATCCATGTTAGTGTGGTGTCTGCCAGCGGAGAATTGACTGTTATTCAATCTCGGTTTTTAATTCACACAGTTAAAAGTAATTTAAAAAAATCAACAAATTTTTCGTAGGGTAAATAGACTTTTAATCCAACACATTACTGAGTATTTTAATATCTTAAGTTATACTTTTAATCAATATAGCAAACCACTTACTATAAAAAACACCAAAGAGATTATCGAAACGGCAGAGAGACTTCTTCGAATTCAAATAATTTTGTTAACAAGTTGATTGGCTTCAAATTGAATCAGGAGACCAGTCATCACCTGGGAGATCGTTCTTTCTCTCATTTCCACTGACCGAGAGCCTTGCAGAGGCTATTCGCACTCGAACTAGATGGATCGACCACATACATTCTATCGTTAAGAACGTGTCTCTCTAAGAATCAAACATCTTGGGAAATGAAAATTTTTAACCCCCCTTCAAATTTTGCATGCAGTCAGGTATGGCGCGCCTTTCTAGTCAATATTCAAACAACCTTAATATACATTACATCCATGACATTTCTTTGCCATATTTTTTATTTTCTTTCTGTATATTTTTTATTTTGCTTCTTAATTTTTTATTTTCCTTCTATATATTTTTAAATCTCTTCCTATCAATTTATATATACGTGTTTTGCTAATCTATTTTCTATTTTTTCTATTTTTTCTATTTTTTCTATTTATTTTATATGCGTTCTATATTTTTTTTATTTATTCCATGTTTTTTCGTTCTGAGTGGGATTTTTTATTTTCTTTCTAATTAGTATGCAACACGTGGTCACTTGACCGCAATACTAGTGTTTTTTCCATTCCGCCATTTTGGCTTTCGGCTACATGGAGGAAGACTTGTCGTGCAGCCGCGGCTGTTTTAGAGATTTTTAAGTAATTTGAGACCTGGTTTTACGAGAAATGTAATACCTCGGATGAATTCAACGGCAGTCTCTCAGTCAGCCGAACAACGGGGATCGTAAGGTAAACAACGAGGAACTTCAGTCGAACGAACTTGCCATTCAGTCCTCGACGTCGCCAGACTCTAACTGTTCTATCCAAGCTCGGCTTGCCACTCTCTTTCCGACAATTGGTTCGAACCGAGCTAGTGCGAAAAGCATTAGTAGAAGACCAGCAAGGTCAAAGCAGACCATTAAGTCGACCAAAGGCCGCCCATCCTAGACACTTGTTTACAAGGATCTAGTCCTTATTCCCAGTCCCAAGATCAACAAAGTGCCTACACATACAACCCGACTTCAGTTAGAAGAGATAGAACTTCTCTGCCACGAGTTTCCCTCTGACAAGAGCTGGGATGCACATTCCCTCCAAGCTGCTATATTGAAAGCTTTTGCTAATTGAGTATGTCAAGGTGGGTAACTTTGTGTTGTGATATAAGCTTAAACATTGTTCTACGTTTAATGCATTAATGATAATATCATTGCTGTTCCGTTTGTATATTTGGTGTGGCTGCATTATTTTTAAATATGTATTTATACTATTTTGCCAAAAATTTAACCACATAAGAGGATACCTGCAGTGACGCGAGTAATGGACTTCGAATTTTTGGCAGAATTTGTTGCGTTATTGTAGACTTGCTCAGGTACTGCCCTGCTCCCACCCCTTTCTCCTTACTTGTGACATAAGCTTAACTTAACTACTCTTTCATTGGATTTACCCTTGACTTTTGCAAGAAGCGTGCAGGTAATGTGTGTTTTTCTTAACCTAACCATGCTATGGAAAGCTAATAACCCCTAAGCTCGCAGGAGGTATAACTCTGGATACAGAAAGAGTGACCAGGATGGCTGGTCAAGGAGCTGTTTATGTTAGATCACTGGTACCTTTGGAATCTGAAGTTGAGGGTGAAACCAAAGAGGAGCTAGAAAATTCAGTATTAGATGACAGTCCAAGGTGAACTTTTTCTTGAGAATTTTTGCATTGAACAAACTAAAACCTGTATAGATTTCTTCTAGCTTTTTTGTCTCACTGCAAAGGTGGCTTACCAATGCAGAGGAATAACCTTATATATGATAGACTGGCTTCCCAGCTCATGCTACTACATGACAATGGCTTTTGTTGGAAATATTATCCAGTTTGTCTCCAAACCGATTTGTTTATTTTATTGTTTATTAATTTATTTGTTTGCTGAGATCTTTATTCAATCATTTAGCAGGACAAGACATGAATTGATGTGGTATTTGGCAACTCCATGTGATTTTGGATATTTGTATAAAGATCAACCCTTCATAGTCTGTTACATCATTGCCACTTAGTTTACTTTGTTTTTTATGGTTTGTGATAAGTTAATATTTCCTTTTAGTGTTAGTGGAGCACAAAGAAGCTCTGTGTTGCTTTCATTTGGGGAGAGTGATGGGAGGCCAGATCCAGCTGTGGTGCCCCACCCCTGCCAGGATGCTACACAACCTTATTGTGTACCATTTCCAACTGAAGCAGAAACATCACATCAAAATACTGAGTTAAATGATATAGAGACAGGCAGTAACTCTGATATTGTTCATGTATCATCTGAGCATGTACCTGTGTCTGTATCAGTACCTGTGCCTCAACTGCTACCAAAACATATCATCCAAGTGCACAGGCTAAATATTAAGAAGGATTTGGTTGACTTATTCCGAGATCCATTAATTATGAGTCAGGACATAGAGATAATTGTTATTGATGCCAAGGGAGTTGAAGGAGTGGGCAGAGGTGTTGGGTTACTTAGAGATGTTTTTTCTCTCTATTGGAAAGAAACATATGATTCCCTCTTTGTTGGAGAAAATGAGCGCATACCATTTGTAAGACATGACTATCAAAGGGATGAATGGGTCGCTGTTGGCAGAATTTTGGTGAAAACCTGTCAATACCTACCAGTCCTTCTGTCTCAAACGTTCCTTGCCTGTCTTTTTGGGGGGGAATCTGCAGTAACTAGTGCTATGCTGACTCAATCCTTTAGAAATTACATTTCTGTAGATGAAAAATGTTTGATTGATAAGTGCCTCGCTGGTGCTATGAAGTGGGATGATGAAGATGAAATGTCCCAGCTTTTAGAAGTTTTAAGTAACTATGACTGTCGAATTATGGTAAATTCAGAGAATGTTATTCAAGTTATTGAAGAAATAGCCCATAAGGAGCTGCTGCAGAAGCCACAGTATATTGCAGACTGCTGGAAGGATATAGTTTCCACACTCCTTCCTAGTTTTCCTGATTTTGCAGCAATTTCTAAAAGTTATGAATTGTTAATACCATCCAAAAGCAAAATCCTTAGTTGCCTAGAGGCAAACCCTGGGAGTGATGGGGAAAGGGGTAGCCTTAATTTTCTCAAACGGTACATTAAGGGCCTTGACACGTCTCAGAAATTATCAAAAGTTTTTAGGTTTATCGTTAAGTCTGAGTTAATGCTTTTTGATGCAATCCAAGTAAATTTTACCAACTTATCTGGTTTGGATCGCCGACCAATTGCCCACACTTGTAATACTGTGTTGGAGCTATCCTCGACTTATTAGTCATTTCCTGAACTTAGAGAGGAGTTCAGTGCAATACTTGCATCAGATTATTGGGAAATGGAGTATTGTGTAATATGCCTTGTGACAAAAAGAAGACCATTATGATGGTCTAATCTATTGATGATGGTCTAATCTAATCTAATCTAATCTTATGATGGTCTAATCTATTGCATAACTTGCACTTATTGCAAAAAGATATACATCGGCGAAACAGACAAAAGACTAGGTGACCGATTCCGAGAACACCTTCGAAACGTGGAAAAGAATGACAAGGACACATCGGAACCAGTCGCTAGACATTTTAATTTACCTAATCATTCTAAGGAACATATGGCAATCTCCGGTCTTTCCTTACACTTAGGTAGCACGGAAAGCCGTAAAACTCTTGAACAAAAGCTCATCTTTCAAACCGGCAGTCTAAATCCCACAGGGATCAACGAACGCTTTTCATTCCACTAATTTATTCGTGTTTTTCTCGTTGCCATGTTCCCACCAATAACGTAGCTCCATTTTCTGCCTTTAAAAGCACACACAACCCACAATTCCTCTATTTGCTCCGACGAAGGGCTAACGCTCGAAACGTCAGCTTTTGTAATCGTTACGGTGGCCAATTTACCATTTCAACTTTGTTGATATATCCAAATTATTTCGTTACTCCCACCGACGCAGCCCCAATCAGTTTCTTTCGAAACTATCAGCCTTTATAATTATAACTGTATGAATAATAGGAGGCGAGATATAATAATGTAAGTGCCTTTATTTTTGCTTCAATGACAGCGTTTTAAAGCTTACAACTATATATAAACAACTTAAATTCAAAACGAGGCCATCCTGCCATATCTGCCGGCACCCCTTAGAAACCTCGCCTTTTTGTGGAGCGTAACAACTGGTAACAATCTGTAAAGAAATAAGAACATCAAAATTAAAAATGCATAAAGTGGCGGGAAGGAGGTACACTGTTATATATCGCCTCCTATTATTCGTACAATTATAATTATACTTCAGGCTGCAAGCAGCCTTTGCGTAATCTCCAATTGTACATTATAATACTCGTCTCGATATAATAATGTATGTTCAAAGCTTCAGGACCTCGGTTCAACTGCAGCACTAGCTAAAACAGAGCGGCCGACACTAGCATTCTAAACAGGGCGATAATAAAACTTCTTGAAAATGGACTCATTTGTCCAATCAGCTAGACGAACTATTTCTGGAATAGAGATGCCTGCTCTCAGCGCCGCAGAAGTAGCTGCTCCACGAGTGGAATGAGCCCTGAATACTTTGTTATCAATTTCAGTTTCCAACAGACAGTTCTTAACTCAGTGAGACAGGGTAGCAGAACTCACAGGCTTATGAGGGTTATTCACAGAGGGGAATAACCTGTTTGGAGCAGCCACTAATTCTGGCCTAAAAGCCTGTGTTCTTTACGACACGAGCATGGGCAGAGCAACTCATTTTCTGGGGAACTAGAGTGAAAGGAGGTCTTCAAGGGCTTTCCAACCCGAACCCCTTTTGTAAGTTCTGGGAGGTTAAAAGAAACACCTTCTGGATGAAGTCGTCTAAACCGTAAATCATGGGCAATTAATTCAGAGCCCCTCTCTGCAGAAGTAATCGGAAGCAAAAATGCCAATTTTTAAGTAAGTTGCTTTAACGATAGTTGCGCATTCGAACCGAAACCTTCCAAATAACTCGTAACTATGTTAACATCCCATGTAGATGTGTATCTGGGTACTGGTGGACGGGAATTGAAAATCCCTTTTAGGAGCTGAACTACAAGGGGATGTTCCCCAACATTGTAACCTTCAATTTGTGGGTGTGTCGCAGACAAAGCTGAATGATACACGTTTGGAGTACGATACTCCAGGCCTGCCTCAAAGTGACTGGCTAGGAAGTTTAACACTGAACCTAAAGATGCTGAAAGGGGATTGACTTCTTGTTCACGACGCCAACAAGTCTACTTTCTCCAGGCTGAAGAATAAGTTTTTTCTGTCCTGTTTCTCCATGCAGCCAGGAGCAGTCTTTGAGCTGGCAATGAAACTGTTGTACCTTCTTATCGACTCCTGAGACTAGCCATGCGGCTAGTTGAAGGAGGGCAAGAGGGTGCAACTCGTTCTCTCGTCTCAGTAGCCCTGGGAACGATGGGAGAAATAGGGGATTGTCTATTGTCATTTCTAACAAGGGGTACCATGGTTGGGTTTCCCACACGAGTCACAATTGTCAACTGAGAGACTGACTGACACAGAACTTGCTTTAGACACCGCCCTATCAGGGCAAATGGAGGGAATGCTGGCTCCTTGAGCTGGCTCCAAACCAGAGTAAGGGCATCCACTGCCTATGGATCTGGCTTTCAACTCACAAACCTGGGTAGTAATGTTGTCAGTCTGCTTGCAAAAATACCCATTGTGAAAGGGCCCCATTTGTTGTTGATCCCTTGAAAGATGGATGGTTCCAGTTTCCAGTCGCTGGAATCTGGATGAGCTCGGGATTCGAAATCGGTCACAAAGTTTAACCGCCCCGGCAAGTGATGAGCTTCGACTGTGATAGTCCGATTTAGACACCATTGCCGAAGGTCGAGGGCTAGGCTTGACAAGATCAGTGGTGTGGACCCACCCATTTTTTTTATATAACTTATTGCTGTTAACTTTACATGGATGTTGCCCTTGTTTTTTAGGAATGACTTTAGGGCAAAATCGCCAGCTAGAAGTTTTAAACAATTTATGTGTAAGAGCCTTTCTGACTGAGACCAAAGCCCTCTGGTCTGAAAGTTTCCACAACATGCTCCCCATCCCATCGAGGAAGCATGTGTTTCGATTGTCAAGTGAGTAGGGGTTCGTAAAATTGCTCTCCTGTTCCAAGCAGAAAAGTCTCTCCACCATTTTAGTTCTTCGAGGGCTTCCTCTGTCCAGCACACTGGGAACTCGTAGCCCCCACGAAGAGCTAGACTGTGCTTTTTGACTGCTTGGATGTGACGATAATGAAGGGGTGCTGGAAACACCGCCTGGATTGAAGCACTTAGTTTCCCCAAAAGCAGAACTAGCTCCCTTATCGTGATGTCTAGGTTTTCCAGAACTTTCTGGCATTCTCTTCTGATACTCTTTACTTTGTCTAAGGGAAGGCTGATGTTTAGTGTAACTGAATTTATACGGAAACCTAGAAACTCTATTGACTGTGTAGGATTTAGCTGGGATTTTTGGTAATTGACCACAAACCCTAATATCTCTAAAAGGGTTACTGTCAATGTGATATGGTATGTTAGAGTTTCTTCGGTGGAGGCTATCAGTAAAAAACCGTCTAAATAAATGATTAGACGAATTCCTTGCTTTCTTAACAGGCCTATCACCGGTTTCAGAATCTTGGTAAAGACTCTGGGGGCACTTGCTATTCCAAATGGGAGGCATGCAAACTCCCACGGTTTCCAAAGAAACCGGAGGAATTTTTGGTGACCTTTCCAAATTGGAACTGTAAAGTAGGCATCTTTCAAATCAATCTTTGCCATGAAATCGTTTGGTTTCGGAAGATCTTTGAGCATATGAATGCCCTCCATTTTGAAATGTTTGTATTGGATAAATCGATTTAATTGGCGGAGGTTGAAGACTGGTCTTTGTCCGCCTCCCTTTTTGGGGATAACAAACAGGCCGCTGACAAATCCCACGTTGTGATCGTGTTCGGAAACCAGATGGATTGCCTGTTTTTGAAAAAGCTCTCCCAGTTCTTTGTCTATCAAATTTGTTTCCTCCCCCATTACTCTTTGAGAGGGAAGGAAATCTTGATGTGGTATGACTGTAAAGGGGATATGGTACCCTGAAATAGCTGTAAGCACCCAAGGGTCGTTTGTAATTGCTTGCCAGTTTGCTATGAAGTGTTGTAGACGACCTGCTATGGAAACGTGGCTTGCCTCTATTAAAGAAAGGCCTAAACTGTTTAAAAACGACTTTACAAGGGGAAGGTTGAAATTCTCTTTTAGTGGTAGCTACCTGCATTGGCTTGACTTGCAACTGTTACTGGAAACTTTGGGGTGGAACATAGTTCTGACCTGGTTGAGCAGCTGGAAACCTTCCCCTGCTCCGTCCCCGGCCTCTGAAATATTAGATTCTCCCTCTGGTTGGGAAGCTTGGTAGGCGATGGGACCATTTCCCAGAAAACTGACCCCCTCGCACTGCCTGAATTGGGAGGAGGTCCCTCTTCGAAAAAACTGCATGCTTGGCTTCTTAGGGGCTGCCATAGAAAGGATCTTCATCGTTTCATTCCTTTTCTTCACCTTTTCTTCAAAGGATGGACCAAATAAATTTTTTCCTGCCTCTGGGAATGGTTCAGAAGCTAATGAGCTCATCTGAGGGTTCAGTTTATCAAACACCCGTTTTCGTCTGTGAACTTTATACTGAGCATTGACAGATCCCAGTAGAGTAAGGGCCTTGGACAAACATGTATACAGGCCACCGACGTCTTGTGTGGATAGAATAACAAAGCCCAGTTTATCCTCGCTTTCATGCCAGTTGGAGATGTGTTCAAAAGCCATGCTTACTGGGCCAACAATGTCCAAGAGCTGGTCTTGGAATTTTTTAGCTTCTTTGTCAACTCCTTTCGCTCCAGTAACAAGAGAACTTAAATAGTCGTCAAGCACTGGAGTAAATACTGACTCAACATTGGGACGAGGAAAATCTTTTGTGATTTGTTTCCTGTCGTACACAGACAGCGGTTTATCGGCAAACCTAACGTCCAGAAAGCTAGACAGTTCCTCGGACGCCTCCCAACGTCCAGCGGGATGTGTAAGATCCTCACTGACATCTTCGTTCGCCTCTGACACTTTTATTTTCTTCGAAGATGGGTCACTGATTTCAACGTGACCATCGTTTAAGCCTTGTGTTGACCCAGCGGCTAACCAGACAGCTACAGAATCATTTGAGCCTTGTGTTGACCCGGCGGCTAACCGGGGAAAAGAAATTGAACTGATGTTCAAAGTTTGTGAACTCGAGGCAGTTCCCTCGAGGCTTTTCTTGGCAAGCGTTTCGTGAATCATAGTGGGCAGCATGGCTGCTACTTGGCTCTGAATCGCTTTGGACATAACCTCTGCTGTATTATCTCTTTCAGAATTCATGGATTTACCTTGAGATGTCTCAGGATTCTGGTCGATTACTTGGATATGTGCTTCAATTCCAACCTTTGCTGCCATGCTGAGCGAAGCTAAAAGACGAGGTTTCTAAGGGGTGCAGGGTGGCCTCGTTTTGAATTCAAGCTGTTTATTTATAGTTGTAAGCTTTAAAACGCTGTCATTGAAGCAAAAGTAAAGGCATTTACATTATATCGAGACGAGTATTATGATGTACAATTCCACATATCCGCCATCTTTTAAATCGTGGAAAAAAGGTTGCGCCTTTATTATTACGTGTCTGCGGCATTCCCCATTGCACGTGACGGAGGTTTGTGGAGAAACCCGATGGTAAACCTATAGTCGGTCGCCCGACTAAAAATATAGAACGCATATAAAATAAATAGAAAAAATAGAAAATAGATGAGCAAAACACGTATATATAAAATGAATATATAAATTAAAAACTAGAATATTGAGGTAACCGCTCTAACCAGAGCGCTGGACTGTTGTGCGGGAGGTCGAGGTCGATGGTTCGAGCCCCGGTCGGACCAACACTCAAGGTCATAAAATAACTAAGGAGAATGCGTTACCTTTCTTTAATAAGAAATGGATAGACATTCCAGTCTTCTCGGATAAGGACGAATAAACCGTAGGTCCCGTCTCCTGCATCTATTAATTAGTTAATTTGGTTAGGTAGGAGACGTTAAAGAACCCACTGACAAGATTACTGTGGTGAGGTCTGGCTTGTTTACTAGGAATTGGGGGGAGGGGGCATCTTCAAATAAGTTTCCTTCGATTGTTTGTAAACTGCCGATGCAGTCTGGCCAAAGTGCCCCGAAAAGTGTTGTGACTCACATTTGATCATATCCACATGTTAATTTGCGCAATACAAATCTTAACTTATTATTATATTATTATATTATAACCAACTAAGTGCCTAGTTTCAGTTCCAGAATCGGTGTACTTTTGGAGAAATTTAGACACATTTTCCCTGTTTTACCCTACAGCAAAAATGACCGAAACTGTACCAAGATAAATAATCTATTGGTGTGTTCACATTCACTCCCAGGGAAAATAGAATGCATCAAAGTAAAGACGAATGATGTCACTATGTATGCTAGAAGCACCAATCTGTAATGTTGTATTTAGCTTGAGATAGAGGAAATAAACATTTTACACTTTTTTGCGATGTTTTTGTATGAAATTGAGGCCCCAGGCCTCGAACAAGCAGTCATTGTTACCATGACAACAAGAGGGTTGCAACCTTTAAAAAGGGCATTTTTGCGCATCCCTCCTGAGTGCCTAATTGCATGCAAAATTGGAAGGGGAGTTGAAAACGTTCATTTGCCAAGATGTTTGATTCTTACAGAGACTCGTTCTTAATTCAAAATTTGATAAAAATAACAATACACAAACTTTTACCGCGAGCAATAACGAGTAACGAGTGTGGTGGCTTAGATTAAGACGGGTGGAGAAACACCACCGAAATCTTGCCTTTAAAAACAGATTCGATCCAAAAAAGATCTTTCTGAAAGCTAGCTATAGTTCATAACTTTTTCGTTATGGCATTATTTTGCTAAAATATAAATATGAGTTTATTACATGGCAATGAACCTTGGAAATGCAATCCCAGTTGATCCGAACTTCGCGCTAACTAGCATTCAAGGTAACCGGTCAAGTCGCCAGAGCAGTCATATCGCCAATGTCATTTTGCCAGAAATATTTAGTCGTATTGCTCGAAATCAGGTTGATGGATGATGGTGTAGTCTTTATTTTGGATAGAAACCAAACTCAGTGTTGATTGCTCATTGTTCATTTGTATGCAATTCAGTTTTATCATTTTTTATTAAGCAATGTTACGTAACTAGCAGTTAGTGGTCCACATAATTTAGGTAATGTAAAGTTGACTAAGTTAGCAATTGTGTATTTAACGATCTGCACTTTGTTAAAACGTTTTTCACTTGAACAAAACAGACTCCTACTTCACAGACTATATTGCTGATTATTGTGTAGTCGGTGGCAGAACAGGAACAGGATCAGTAGTAACAAAGGATCATTGGGAAATTACGATCAATGTGAACATAGGATCGATAGGAACATAGGATCATTGAGAACATAGGATCAGTGGGCACATAGGATCAATGGGTACAATGATCAATAGGACAGCACATAGGATCAATGGGTACATAAGATCAGTGGGAACATAGGATCAGTGGCTACATAGAAAAACTAGGAATATGAGATCGGTGGGTACATAGGATCAGTGGGAACAGAATAAGTGGGTACATAAATACGAGATATTAAGGTACCAATCTGACAAAAAGAAAAACTAAAATTGTAACAGTCAGACACCAAGGATATCTAAAGAAGGTGGGTGTGGTGGTGGGTGTGGTGTTAGTAGTGGTGTTAGTAGTGGTGTTAGTGGTGTTAGTAGTGGTGGGTGTGGTGTTAGTGGTGGGTGTGGTGTTAGTAGTGGTGTTAGTGATGGGTGTGGATAAAGATTAGTTAGGTATGACAAACAAACGCCTTTTCTTCTTCTTTTCACTTGCAAATTTGTATATGCTTCTGTTTCCTACTCTTCTCCCTTTCCTACTCTTCTCCTCTCTTTCCTGCTCTAGCCAGAGTCCGGAAAACGGTTGCTCCGCGACCGTTTCTCTTTTCCTCTTGTCTTCTTTTCACTTCCTCTTTTCTCCTCTGTCCTGCTCATGCGGCGGAGAAGGAGGTATACATAAGGTTAAAACTCGAAGCGTCTGGTACCACACTCAGCTCTTACATGCTCACGTAGTGTGCGGACTATGGTGAGTACTCAGGATCTATCTGCTGTTCTAAAGACTTATCGACAAAAAATGCACGCTGTTCATGCTCGCGTAAAGTATCAAGAAAATGTGTTAAAGGAATATAAAAGACATGCTGAGAATGGAACGTTTCCCATAAGATGGAAATCATTGAAGGGCTACCCTAATATGCAAAGTCCTGAAGCTCAGAAACGTGTCGATGAAGCATGCCATCGAGCAGAATGTATGGTGCTGGAACAGAGGATTCAGGAGATTGAAAATAATCTTGCTGCACTGAAAGAAAGATATCAATCCTTGCTAGAACAGCGTCAAAGTTAGCGACAACAACAACAACAACTGGAGGGAAGTCTTTGGAATAAAAAGACACCCAAGATACCTCACCACGCACGGGTTAAAACTGAATTGGCTGAATTACAGAAAAAATACTATCAACTCTGCACCAAATTAGACACGATGGCAAACTCTAGAGAGAGAACAAAGATATCTCACCATACACGGGTTAAAACAGAATTGGATGAATTACAGAAAAAATACGATCATCTCTGCACCAAGTTAGACGCGATGGCAAACTCCAGAGAAAATAAAGATATCTTACCGCTCACACAAATGAAAACTGTGGAATCTGAACAAACTCTGAACAATAGTGAAAACACAATGTAAACCGACCTATGTTCTTCCACAGATAGTAGTGGGTGTGGTGATGGGTGTGGTGGATGTGGTAACACGTGGAGTCGACGATAAATGTTATGAATGAAAAGAAGAGATTATTACATTTTTTGCATTAATTGCTGTGACACGTTAAACTTCTGAGCGGATAATGTCACATTTTTGCCACTACTGCAATAGAGCATTCACGCGTTCTGAAAGTAGAACCCGTCACGAGAGGAATTCATGCGTGAACTCGAGGATCAATTCAAATCAATGGCTCCCTTCAACTGTAAATCACCCACCCATTGTACCTGTGACTACAGACCCTACCCTGTCGTTCGATCTATCACAAAGGTGTTGTGAGGTTTTTAAATTCAAAACACCCAGTAATATTTTAATCGTCGGCCTTTCGGGATGCGGTAAAACTTGCTTCACCAAATCATTGCTGCTACAACATTTGGATGACTTGTTTGACATTCACTACTGTTACGGTGCCTGGCAAGATGGATACCGTGAGATACAACAACATGGTATTAAATTTCACGAGAAACTACCCGATGAAGAACAGTTGATAAAATGGTTCTCAAAGATGGCGGATTGTTGGTCATGGATGATCTTATGACAAAAGGAGGAGACGATAAAGAAGTGTTAGACCTTTTCACCAAACATTCACACCATCGTAACGTTACTGTTATCTATCTTTGTCAAGATATGTTCCCACCTGGCATATACGCAAAAAGTATCTCTAGGAATGCTCATTACGTGGCCGCTTTTAAAAACCCACGCTATCAATTGGGTTTCAAAAATTTATTACTACAATCTTTTCCCATGGAATGGCAGGATATTATGCGAGTGTATTCTGAGGCGACTCGGCGACCTTTAAGATATATCACCCTGGATTTACATCCTGCTAGTAAAGATGCTCACCGTGTATTCAGCCATCTTTTGACACATGAAGGATGTATGCGAGTGTATCCTAGAAAAGTTAAAAATATTCCTACACACTGGTCAGAAATCATTTAAGGACACCCACCAGCAAGTACACATCGTGAGAAAGAGAAATCCTTATGTGTAACCATGACTGATAGTTCTCGGGAGCTAGATATCTTTGGTGATGCCCAAGAAGAAAAAGAGGTAGACCCTGTGAGCCCAAATGATGATGATGATGATGATGAAGACAATGATGACGGTGACGATGATGGAGACAATGAGGATGACGGCGACGATGACGATGATCCGCGGTCAGAATTGAAACAGGAAGTGAAAGATGAAATGAAAGCTGCCATGGTAGAACAAGAAGAAGAGGGGGCATCCAAGGATGATAATTCGCTCTTACCTTCAGCAAGGTGTAAGTTGAGAAAGTTATACTTGCGTCGTCTAAAGTGGTATAGCCGTATTAAACAAAACAAAATTCATAGACAAGTCATGCATACCGCTCGACGATTGATGAACGAAGACAGTATGGATAGGGAAGAGGCATTAGAGGCAGCCGTGGAAAGGAGAAAATTCCCATTGAATCGTCTGCTCGAAAAACCGTTATTGGATGAAACCGATGATGATGATGATGATGATGATGATATGAAAAGCAGGGAGAGGAGGAAATGAATACTGTGTAACTGTTGTGATCAATGTAGCAGGAAGATAGCCGGTGTGTGTAATTTTACGCGAAACAAAGACAAAATAAAATTATGTTGTAAACAATCTTTGTTGAACTTTATTTATGATTCAAAATTTATCACTTTTATTACAATGCTAAGTTTAGAAATGTACATCATCTGCTATCTCTTACATCTATGTCCCTGCATTAAAAACTTCTATCGCATCAATCTCCACTTTTTCTGTATCAGTTGGTGTTACCTGCGACACTTGTATGTTCGGTTCTACTAGAGTGTTCAATGGTTCTGTCTTTGCAGACATGTGGTCCCATCCCCCTGCGTGCATTAAGTCGAGGCTGGTACTTTTATCGACTTATTGCTACATTTTGTGACTGTTTATACGCCCTCGTGACATTTCGTGATTTCTTACACCGCCCTGTGACTCTTATTCTCAGATGCTCACGCGTAACGTTCCTACAGCCTTACTGCGCATGCCCCGCGTAACCACTTTTACTCCCACATGGATCCCACAAATCTCACTGAGTCACATAGCTATGTTCACCGACCTTAACAACAACTATAAAAACCCGCGCATCGCTACCAAATAAATACATTAAATTCATAATAAACCTAAATACATTATAAAAACCCTAACCCTTAAACCCTAACCCTAACCTAACCCTAACCCTAACCCTAACCCTAACCTCTATTCGCTCCGACGAAGGGCTAACGCTCGAAACGTCAGCTTTTCTAACCCTAAAAACCTTAATTCACCTAACTACACACCTTAACCCTAACCTCACCTTCCCACGTGTTCTCTCTAACACCGCTATCTTTATACCTCTTGGGACTGAGTCGCCACCTTGAAATCATTGCTCTGGAGTCTCAGCTGCCATCTTGAATTTCATTTAACCTGTAGGTGCCATATTGAATAAATTTGGTCCTATACTACTATCAAGGAAAACTTGAATTAAGTACACAAGATACTAACGAAACAATGGCATAACAAAAAACTTAAATGTGCACAAAATATTAACGTAAGAATCCGGACGCCAACGAAAACTGAAAGACTCTGAATCACAACGTTAATATCAGACGCCATGGAAAACTAAGAGACGATTAGAAACTAACATAAGGAATCGAACAGGACATAATAACGTTACAATGGGACCCCAAGGAAGAATATATAAGACTGCGAAGTCTTGACGAAGGGCAACAAGGAAAAGTGTACCATATTTTAACCTTACAGTCGGACATCAATGAAAATTAAGAGTGTACGGGACACTAACGTAACAATCATACAACAAGGAAGACTAAAAGGGCGCGAGATAATAACGTAACAATTAAAAACCAAGGAAAACTAGAAGTGCAAGAGATACTGAAGTAACAATAGACATCAAGGAAATCGAAAAGTGCATTAGGTGCTAACGTAAAGAGTCCGACACAAGGCAGACTAAAAGAGTGCGAAATAATTTCAATATATCAACAAAGTTGAAATGGTAAATTGGCCACCGTTACGATTATAAAAGCTGACGTTTCGAACGTTAGCCCTTCGTCGGAGCGAATGTAACTAACGTAACAATTGGATGAGAAGGGAGCTAAAACAGTGAAAAGCACCATTATAAGATCTTGGGATTAAGTGTTTGGCGATCCATTTATTTTGTAGGAGTTCCATTGCTTCACTTCTCCGGATTGGAACTTAGCCGAGTAGAGTTAGGTAAAGCTTTCACTTGGAGTAGTAAGCATGGCTTACCTACTATTATTAAAAATTTCATTAATGCAACGCGTGCACTTTACTTTGATAGCACTAGTACTTAGCAAATAACAAGTACATAGTCGAAGGAAAAATAAAAGTAAATAAATAACAAGTAACATAAAAAGAAACGTCAATTAAGCCTGGGAAATGAGACAAATTGCTTTGGCTGCCAAGTACGAAATCAAGTAGAATGGCATCTTAAGTTTGTTTAGAAGATTAACTCATTGATTGAGCTCGAGATTCAGTTTGAGCAATTAGCTGACTAATTAGGAAAACGGTGGCTGGGCATATGCAAAAAAAAAAGATAAACAACGAAAAAAGCCCGTCCTCACAAAGATCCCCAGTCACTACTGCTGACCAAGTTTAAACAGCAATTATAGTTTGTTCAAATGCGATAACTAGTGAAATTGAGAAAAAAATAAGGAAAGAAACAGAAGAAAACCCACGCAATATTAGTAAAAGGTGCCAGTACAAGTACTGCATGTACATTTCCCTGGCCCCATTGATGCGCAATCTGAAAACGATTGAATCGACATGGTGGACATACGCACTCCTATCAAAGTCTCGGTACTTTAGTAGACAGTGCCATATACAGAAAACGTTGATGTTTTCATCTGAAGCACAATACCGCTTTCAAGCAGTCAGGAGAGATAACATGTGTCTCTTTGTTTCACGTTTTTCCGCTTGGTGTTCAGAGGAAAAGAAAATTGCACGAACTGTAAAACCGCTAAGGAAACTTTAAGCGTCCAGATAAATATAAAGAACTGAGAGGAGAAGGAACATAAAAATGGAAACCATCAAAAGCTGTTGGGAGCCAGGTAAGTTTGCTGGAGGAAAGGGCTTCGAATTCATGAAGTCGAGTTTAAGGCCGTAACTTTGGCCTAACGGCCACGCATAGACAAGCGGATTTTTTGTTGTTTTTTGTTTTGTACACCGTTATAGAAATTCCACTTGGACCACGAAACGGCAATATTTGTGGAGGAATATTACTAAATAGTCAAATGAAACCCTTATATATTCTGGTAAATTTACTTTAATAGTATTTACTGCACGTGTTTTATTTATCACTTTTGATGACCGTTACACAACCCTATTTCAAAGAACGGCTCGTCAGAGAGGGCGCGAGATGCAAGGACCTATGCCAAGCTCCTAAAGAAGTTCATGCGAGAAAAAGCCAGCTTTTTCGATCACATAAAACGACTTACAGCCTGATGCAGACTCTCATTGTTGGGGAGTACATGAGTAGACACACAGGGTTTGCACTGCAAGTATCCCGGAGAGCTTCATACAATTCCTTATAATTTTATTATAAGGAATTGTATGGAGCTTTTTTAACTTTAGTCGTGGCGCGGCGGTTGCTGTCACGTATGATCCTTGCGAGGATCATACGTGACAACACCCGCCGCGCCTCGACTAATGCTAAAAAAGCTTCATACAATTCCTTACTATTTTATTATAAGGGATTGTATGGAGCTCTCAGAGATACTTACAGTGCAAGCCCTGTGTGTCTTTTCATGGTTCAATTAGTGAAAAGAAATTTTTAAAACATCCAACAATGACGGAACCAATGGTAAATTAACAATTGCGACTTCGACCGGGAGCATAGTCTGATTACCGAAGTTGATAATAAGTTCTAAGTTAAATCTATTATTTTATGTTATTTTCCTCGCGTTTGAGGTGAAGATTTTCATAACAAATGGTAAATTAAAATGGTAATAAAGCCATGAGGAGATGGGCTTCTGTAGGGCCACTTTATTTTAAATGTTTTGAAATTGAAGTCTAAATTATACAACGGAACTAAAAAAAATGCTCTCACTTGACAAAAAATGGCACTTACCGGGTGAAAATATAATTCAACGTGAGATGATGATTTCGAAGCTTTCTTAGTTTTATTTGTAACAAAATGTTTCTTAATTCTTATTCAATGTATCAGATAAACAATTGATCACATGTGAACAGCATACGTTTTTGCTGATGGGGGAAAAATTAGCCCAGAAACCTGTGGCACAATAGCCTGAAAGCATCCACCAGAACAGTGGGGTAGACCTGTTGTTAGCTAGAGAGTTACGATCCACATGCAACTAGGTGAACCTTTGTACAGCTGTAGATGGCCTATGCCCTGGGAGGGGTACTAGGGATAGGTTTAGTTCAGAAGTATTGAGGCCAACAATTCAAAGAAATCAGCCAAAGACCCAGCCAACTGTAGAAGAGGCAACATATCCAGGCAAACTGTGGGGATCAAAATAAATGCTTTAATCAGAATCAGAAAGCAGCTGACAGCTGATCTTCATAGCACTCAAGGTTATGAAATCTTCAATGCCCGTGTCTAATTTCTTGCTTTGTTATACATGTAGCTAGAAACAAAAAACTGGCAGATGTCAGTACTGAAAATGAAATTTTTGACCTTGTTGCTAAAGTGCTCTTTATTTCCGACAACATCATGAAGATTGAAAAAGCGTTGTTCGTTTCTGACAACAAAGGGAAGCGTTGTTCGTTTCTAATAAAAGTATGAAGCTTTGTTCGGTTAGTATGTACTCGTTTTGCACTCACGGACATATCTAAGCTTGAGGAACTTAATCTTGGTTTCTAACAACACCATCGATCATATGATCAGAATTGAAATATGCTTGAGTAACGATTCTGAAAGAGTTGTTCGTTTCAAACAACAAAGGGAAGCGTTTTCAATCTTAATGGTCTTGTTGGAAACAAGGAGCTCTGTAGCAATTAAGATTTCTCAATTTTATTGCCTATTTACATTGTGTAAGTCTGATATTTGAAGTATTTATTTCTTCGGGCGACTTGACTTTTTTTTCGGGCAACATGACTCGGGTTTTCGGGCGAGATGACTCTTAGGCGACTTTACTGGTGAAAAAGATCACTTGAAATGATTCCCAATTCACCTTGTCAGGTTCCCTTCCTACGACTTAAAATTAGAATTAGAGTTTCCCAACATAGAATTGGTTCTTGTTCTGGAGCCCTTTGCATTGGCTATTCACTTTAAAAGTTGGCTTTCCTTCTCAGTTCTGGGTTGATACCTCAGTAGGTAGATGTCACCAGGGGTTAATGAATTCAGTTGGTATCAATGTGAGAGGTAAGTGAAAAAGTGTATCTACTCAAGTTGTGCGTACTTAAGTCGAAGACATCTCCCAGATTTCCATCAGTTTCTTTTTTTGGAACTTGTACTGAAAAAAAAAATTTGCTGTCTACATTTCAGCCAGCCAGATACCCTATTTTATTATATAATATATTATAAAGATCATCCTTAATGACTAGTTAAACATGTTAGTCTGACTGATTAGTCAAAACGATGGGCCGAGGTTCTACAGAAGGCTTTTGTTTGCACTTTCGGTCTGATCAATCTATTTCATATATCCAACTTAGGAATTGGTGTAGGAATTGTTAGGTAAATCGGTGATCAAAAACAAATCTATAGATAGCCAGTGGAGTAATTGACAGGAGAAAAACATTCACGTACAAAGTGATTTACATCAAAGAAGATGGAAAGTTTACGCATATAGAACAATACACTCTCTTCAGAAGATCTTTAACTGTCAACTTCTAAACGATTGTGAAAACAATGGAGGACTTTAAGTTGCCTGTGAAGATGAGACAGGAGAGGAGGTAGGGGTTTGGAAAACTCGAGATACCTATGCAAACCTGAATCGAAGTCGAGAGTTTGAAGAATTAACTAGAATTCTCTCAAACTCTTTAATTGTTTATGAAGCTATGAAAATTGATTCTATTGATCAAAGTATATCTCCTAACCACGCGCAAACGAGAGCCCACGCAGTATTTCAGTTATGTACCTCATAAATATGCTGAGTTTGCATATTTAATTACGTCAGACTTGCTTGTTGGAGCTTCGACATTTTACGCGAATTTTATCATCTATGGTTGCTCATGGCCTTTTCTTCAGGCTATTGTGCTATTGTGCCTAATGGTAACTGAGGCACAAAATGGATTGGAGAAAACAAGATTCTACGTTGTTCCAGGCGGTTTTTTCGCCAAAGACCAGACCGATCAGTGTGGAAGCCGAAGTCACTCAACCGTCTGCTTTTATTAAAATGCCTTCTCGGTCGCGGGCTATTGTCTCGCATTCGGATAAATCGTGCCTCGTGGAATATCAACATGCATGCCTCACGCAAAGGTGTCTTGGAAGTCAAGTCAAATTCCCTCGCGAGCAGTTGTCGTTCTTGTTGTCGATCGACTGTCGTCATAGTTCGTCGCGCTACACTGATAACACAAAGACAAAGTACGGAAAATCCAGGATTGCGTATTACCCTCATAGTACGGTGACTTACCAGCAGTTAATGGCCTGTGGCGACATCCATCCACAAACGGGACCTACATTAACATCTACAAAAAACCAAAACCAAAATCTACATCCTCGATGCCAAAGTGTCCAGTTTGCGAGAAAACTGTACAGAGAAATCATAGACGCCTGAATGTGAAAAGTGCTTTGATTTAATTCATCTTCGTTGTACTGGTGTAACAAGTTTTAACCATGTGAAAGCAAACTTGCCCGGAAAGTTGATCTGTTGTAACTGTGCGCTATCAATTCTGCCTTTTCAGGGTCAATGTGATCTAGACCTATCAGGCCCGTCTGAGGCCTGTTACGAAATGCAAGCTAATGATGAGATATTAGAGACATTGATCGATAAATCCAGCCAGCTGAAGTTGATGCACTTGAATACGCAAAGTATACTTTCGAGATTTAATGAATTCGCTTTGACAGTCAACAAGTACCCCCTTGATATCATAACTCTAAGTGAGACCTGGATGTAGAACAATAAGGATCGATTAGAATATGTCTCACTCCCTGGTTACTCAAAGGAATTTCGGAATCGGGACAATGTCAAGGGTGGTAGGGTGGGGGCTCATATTCGAGACAATATCAAATACAAGCGACAAAGGGACATCGAGAACACCCAACCTGACATGGAACACCTCTGGCTGGAAATTCAAGGAAAGAACAGGCACAGTAAACTTTTTCTGGGGAATTTTTACCGGTTAGAAGCCATGCACAGACCTTCGGCATGGCTGGAAAAGTTCGAAGATCTCATCGGTTGCATTATTGCGCAGTGGGATGGTCTTCTCGTTCTTACAGGCGACGCGAATTTCGATCTATTGGGCATACCGGACGCCCCAACGCGGCGATATATTTCCCTACTTGACAGCCTTAATGTCAAGCAAATCATTGTCAAACCTACAAGAACAACAAGAACATCACGAACCTTACTGGATCACATTATTATCAATGATCCATCCAAAATATGGGGTGATACCGTGCAGTATTGTGAGTGATCACGATGGCCCCTTTGCGTGTGTAAACATCCACGTAGCGCGTTATCAGCCAAGATACAAGTACATCGGAAACCTGAAGAACTTAAATGAGACAGCTTTTTTAGAGGACTTCTCCGCACTACCATTTTCGGTAATAACATGAGCTGATGATCCTGACGATCAATTAGAGACTCTCAACACCTTATTTAACGACTGCCTTGAAAGGCACGCACCCCTCAGAAGGTGCCGTGTGACACGTCCTCCCGCCCCGTGGATGGATAACGAAACAATACTTAACCTCAGGTCACAAGGAGACAAACTGAGGCGAGAAGCGCATCAGTCAAATTCAGAATCTTCTTGGTCTACTTTCCGGGAAGTGCGAAATAAAATAAAGAGCTCTATACGCAAAGCTTGTAAAGCTTTCATGGAAAAGGCTTTGCTGTCCAACAAGTCTAAGGAAGTCTGGCGCATGGTTCACCGCGTACTCCACACCTGTCGACAGCCTTTAAGGTTCGACCCAGACAAGCTTAATCTTCCTTTTGCTACGACCGCGAGGAGAACGCTTTATGTTGAATCGACCAACCAAGATGAACTCTTCCAGTTCATCCGCGGTCTTACGGATTAAAGAGGGCGCATTCCACCTGGAAAGTGTTACACAAAGAGAAGCCCTGCGAACCCTTAAACAGCTACGCACTGACTGTTCGACTGGACTCGACCAATTGCCTGCCCGGTTTGTAAGGCTGGTCGCTAGATACTTGGCCGGCCCACTCACAACTATCATCAATAACTGTATTTCAAAGTTGTACTTCCCGCATGCCTGGAAAGTCGCGCGTATCAGCCCTCTTCCAAAAGTTGACATACCTGTCTCGGAATATCACTTGCGTCCGGTGTCGACTCTTCCCGTACTTTCTAATGTAGTTGAGAAGCTTATTGCTTATCAAATGATTGACTTCCGATTTCTGATTTCTGATTTCTGATTTCTGAATCTCTCTTTAGAGACACCATCTCGAGCTTTCGTAAGGGGCATTCGACCTCTACGGTACTCTTAGGTATAAAGGACGACCTACTGAGTGCCATGAAAAGGAAAGAGGTAACTCTTATGGTACTAGCAGACGTTTCGAAAGCACTTGATACCGTTTGTTTTAAAACGGTGATAACCAAGTTGCGTCACCTCGGTTTTTCAAAGTATGTCCTCGAATGGCTGGCTATTTACCTGTGCGGCAGGAGACATTACGTTAAAATCGTCACCTGTGCTCTCCGAATTTGGAATCCCCCAAGGCTCAATCCTTGGACCGATGTTGTTCAATCTCTACGTCGCGGATCTTCAAGATATCCTTCCACCTACAATCAAAAGTTTCTAATATGCCGACGATACAACATTATACTCTGGCTGTTCTACACCGCAAATCACATCTCAAGCGGAAAGCATGAATGCAACCCTGGCAGGCCTTGGCGCTTGGTCAAATGATTCAAACCTGGCCCTGAATTCTAAGAAAATCAAGGCCATTCTTATCTCAACTTCACAGATGGCTCATGTACAATTTCTCGGAAATCTGGAGTTGGGATTAGAAATCTCCGGTAAACCACTGGAAAGTATAAATGTTGCAAAACTCCTGGGAGTACACATTGACTCGAATCTAAAATGGAATTTCATATCAGTTCTATTCTTAAATCTTGTTATGCGACTCTGAGAACCTTAAGAAAAATAAGAAACTTTACTAATTTTAAACATTTGGTAGAAACTTTAATTCTGTCTAAAATAAGCTACTGTGACTTTGTTTTTTATACACTACCAAAGTTCCTCTCAGCTAGACTGCAAAGGCTCCAGTTCGCTATGGCTAGTTTCATCACTTGTAAATATGTAAACAGTATTTATTATATAGATACTGATGAAATACCAGGATTTCTCATTTTACTAAAAAATCATATCTTCACCGCGCTCAGTGAAGATGCTATTTTTATCTTTCACGTGTGAGGATGTTGGTGTGGCCATGGTTACCGACATAATTACCCAATTGCTGTTTCGAAAATGAATAAAAAAAGTTGTCTTTCATGTGGAAATTTCATTAGCATCTATATAATAAACAGAAGACTACATGGCCGCTTGGGGATACGAATTTTATCTTCTCGTGCTGAAAGTATCTCTCATTCGTTCGCTGCACTCACTCGTGAGAGATACTTTCAGCACTCGAAGATAAAATTCGTATCCCTCGCGGCCATGTAATAGCCTCTATATCTACCATTTTGGATCTTGGCTGGCTACCTATCTTGGAGCTAAGGGACTACTCGCTACTAAAGACTATTTTTAAAGTACTGCACTCTGATAACTGGCCCTCCCACTTAAATTTGCATGTTGTTAAACCCGTTAAGCATCTCCGTTGCAGTGTTGCTCCGAGGCTTTATGTTCCATTTGTACAAGGCACTTTTCAGCATTCAGCAGGCATGATTTTTAACGAAATAATTTGGATATATCAACAAAGTTGAAATGGTAAATTGGCCACCGTAACGATAACAAAAGCTGACGTTTCGAGCGTTAGCCCTTCGTCGTTAGCCCTTCGTCATTCGCTCCGACGAAGGGCTAACGCTCGGAACGTCAGCCTTTGTAATCGTTACGGTGGCCAATTTACCATTTCAACTTTGTTGATATATCCAAATTATTTCGTTACCCCCACCGACACAGCCCCAAACAGTTGGGTCTCAATGGAACTGCTCTGTCGTGGTTTCGCTCTTATCTAGCCGGAAGATCACAACGAATATCTGTTCAAGGAGCGCTTTCAAATGTCTTTCATCTTCGTTACGGCGTTTCCCAGGGATCGTGTCTAGGCCTCGTTTTGTTTAACATATAGTCAAGCAAAATCTTCGACATTGTTGGTCGTCACCTTCCCAATCTTCATTGTTATGCAGATGACTCCCGGCTTTATTTATCGTTCAACCCAAGCTGTGCTGTTGGTCAAGACGAGGCAATTAGATCAATGGAAACCTGTATCTCGGATGTTAAGCAGTGGATGACCACGGACAAACTTATGCTTCATGACGACAAAACTGAATTTATTGTAATAGCATCACGACACTTCCTGAAAAAAGCTGCTGTTAATACTATCAGGGTCGGAGACTGCGGTGTAGGCAAAGTGTCTGTGGTACGGAATTTCGGCGCGTGGTTTGATGATCAACTCACTATGGCCGTAAACATTACCAAAATATGTAGTGCTGCTTCCTATCACCTACACAATATTAGACGTATAAGGAAACACCTTTCAATGGATTCAGCTGCGACTCTTATTCACTGCTTTATTAGTAGCCGAATAGACTACTGTAATAGTCTATTATACGGTGTGCCTAAGTGCCATATTGACAAATTGCAGAGAGTTCAAAACGCAGCCGCCAGACTTGTTGTTATGCAGGGCAAATTTTGCCACATTACACCGGTGCTCCTTCTGCTGCATTGGCCTCCTGTCTCATTTCGTATTAATTTTAAGGCTCTACTTTTAACTTTCAAAGCCATTCGGAAATCCGCACCGTCCTATATCAGTGATCTTGTCAAAATTAAGCCTTTAAATTCAAGATATGGACTGTGTTCTAATGACGGAATACTGCTATCTTACCCGAATTTTAAAACTCTAAAAACCCTAGGCGACCGTGCTTTCGTTGCTTCGGCGCCGAAACTCTTGAATGATTTACCTTCGGAGATTAGAATGGCTAAATCTGTCGACACTTTTAAAAAACTCTTAAAGACGCATTTTTTTAATAAGGCTTTTTATTCTTAGTTAGCTTAGCTATTAATATTTTATACTACACATAATCTAACTGGTATCTATTACAAAGCATTGTTGTAATGATGTAATTGGTATTTATTCCATGCATTGTTGTAATGCGCAGTTGATCGTTCCGTCATGGAAACTGCGCAATATAAATTCACAATTTTATTTTAATTTTTATTTATTTCTTTAGAAACTATCAGCCTTTTTTCATGATTTTTAACGAATTGCCAGCAAATATAAGGAATTGCACAGATTTTAAAGAATACTGCAGGCTCTGCGAGGCGTTCTTAAAGGGGCGCGCTTTGTCTTCCTTGTAAAGATATAGAAACAACAACCACCACCAACCAATATACTCTACATATTTACTTTCATGTATAGTTTTTATTACAATTCAGTTAGTCATTATAATTTAGTTTTAATATTAAATATTAGTATCGTAGGCCTTCACAGATGAAGAGCCACAACTTTTATGTGGATATACCAAAATAATGTATAACGTTATACATTATTTAGTTATAATCTTAAACAAAATAGTTATCTTAGATATGTCTTCTTTATTTAGATTTTATATTTATATAGATATATGCCTGTATGTAAAATGTTTCAGTATGTATATGTATATTGCATAGTATTAAATTTTTATATCTGGGGTATAGTTTACAATGAGGATTAAGTTCCTCCCTTCTATAACCCTTTTTTAATAATAATATGTTACATGTTATTATTTAAAATAAAGTTGTTATATATATATACTGTGACTAAACCGTTATTATTATTATTATTATTATAAATATCGCATACGTGACAGAGGGTTTTTGCTACTTTAAACAGTCGTGACAATTACAGCAACACTAGATTAGAAAAGGAATTAACTGTATCCATGAAACAAGATCGTGGCTGGAGAAGGAGGCCATTGCGGTCTATTAGAAAACGCAAAACTGCTGAAAAAATCGTCGAAAACTGCAAAACCACAAAAATTCGCTGTAAACTTAGAACCGAATGCGAAACCGTCAAAATTTTCACATCCCCAGTTATGAAAACCTTAGTCAATCCGATACAGCGGTTACAGGTGGGGGATACAAAGGTTTCGCAGCGATTCCACATCAGCAGAGGCGCACGATCAGATCAAAGAGAAACTGGAAACCAAATAGAAAAAACCGAAAATCCTATCGAATACCCAATCCGAAAACCTGTTAGTATCTTTGACGGAAAACAAATGCACCAAAAAACACCCAAGAACCCATTTAAAAAAATAGCAAAAACCGAAAATGCCAATGGCCCCTCCTTGAGAGAAATATGAAGATAAGATATCAATTTCTGGTCAATATTACCATCGTGGCGTCTAAGACCGGACCAGCGCTTTCGACTAGTTTTTTCACTAACAACCTCATAAGCTACCGATATGCAGCTAGTATACTACATCTTTTTCCTTGCCTGGTGGTTGAGGGATATCGCTAAGTCTGGATCGTCGTCGTCGTTGGCTCCCCTTCTGTATAGAGCATAGGTGTCCATTTCACATCATTGACTGATGGTGAATTCTGTAATGGCTGTAAAGGCGAATACGGGCCTTGAATTATCTATCACATTCTGGACAACACAGGCCTGGTGGTAATTCTGTCCGTGGCTGTTATTGTCTTTCTTTCTTCCTTTCCCTCTTCAGCCTTATGCCTTCTGAACGTCTTTCCTCAAACTTTTCCACTTCATCTCTTATTGCTTTCCTCCAAATAGTTGTGTTCATAGCCAGGTTTTCCGATTCTTTAGTGTCAATAGCGCACTGGTCAAGGTGACTTTTCAGCCCGTCCTTGAATCTTTTCTTTTGCCCTCCTGCATCCCGTTTACCTTCTGTCAGTTCACTGTAAAGATCTGTTTTGGCAGTCTGTTGTTTTCCATCCTCACTACATGGCCACTTCATCTCAACTGGTTCCTCACAATCACACTCTCCACACTACACATAGCTGCTTGTTCCAAAACACTAAGATTAGTTCTCCTATCTTGCCACTTAATAATCATCATTTTCCGTAAACATCGTTGCTGGAACTTTTCCAAGGCTGCTATGTGTCTGCGGTAGATTGTCCATGTTTCAGATCCGTATAGTAAGGTGGTTACAACTATAGCTTTATACACCTTGATTTTTGTGTCTAACCTGATGTCTCGGTCTTGAAACACTCTATACTGGAGTTTCCCAAAAGCTGCAGCGGCTTGTTGTATTCGATGATTGACTTCTGCGTCCACAGTTGCATGAGAAGATAAAGTGTCGCCGAGATACGTAAAGTTATCCACGTTCTCCAGGACTGTTTCTCCAATTTTTATAGATGGTGAAGTTGTAACTGTGTCGTTTGGAGAGAGTTGGAAGAGAACTTGAGTTTTCTTGGCATTTATCTTTAAGCCGAGTTGTGTATATGCATAGTTAAAAGCATCCAGTATAGTTTGTAGATCTTCCTTAGTATGTGCTGCTATGGCATTGTCATCTGCATACTAGAGATCTTACTTTTTGCACGTAATCTTCACAAGTTGAAAAGTTTTCCCTCAAAGCGAAATGCAATTTCAATCAACTGGTCTGGTATTCTTGGGTATGCAATGAGGAGCACGACTGATATAAAGATGGAAAACAGTGTTGGCGCCTTTAGACAACCTTGTTTCACTCCTGTCTTTACTTCAAACGGTGTGGAATCACCATCGTTTACAAGCACAGTTACTGTCATCTGATCATGCATTAGTTTTATCATATTGATAAATTTCCGAGGACATCCAGATCTTGCCAGCACATCCCAAAGCAACTCTCTAGCAACAGTATCAAATTCCTTTGTGAGGTCGATGAATGCCAAATATAGTGGTTTGTTCTGTTCCATGAATTATTCTTGAAGTCGTCTCACAGAGAAGATCATGTCAGTTGTTCCCCTATTTGGTCTGAAACCCGATTGACTTTCTGGAAGGATTTTCTCTGCGATACCCTGGAGCCTCACATTAAGTACGCTCGATAGGACCTTACCGGCTGTGCTTAAAAGTGATATTCCCCTGTAGTTACCACATTCTGACCGATCACCCTTTCGCATATTAGCATTTTTCGGTTCAGGTGGTCTTTTTTCTTCTGCCCAGATTTTGATAATAAGCTGATGAAGTTGTTCTTGTAACTTTTCACCACCATACTTATATATTTCAGCTGGTATACCATCAGGGCCGGCAGCTTTATTGCTTTTCATTCTTAATATAGCCTTCTTTACTTCATCTAGAGTTGGTGTGTCACATAGAGACTGTTTGATAGGCTGCAGTGTTATAAGGTTGATCACATCTGCATTGTATGTGGTCTCTTGATTAAATAGGCCTTCAAAATATTTTCTCCCTCGGGCACTCACTTCTTTGTTGGTTTTCAGAACAGTTGTACCATCTTCACTTCTCAGTGGAACTTGGCCTTGCATAAAAGGGCCATATACCTCTTTAGTAGCCTTGAAGAAAGCTCTGGAATTATTTTGATCTGCTAAGTTTTGTATTTCCTCAGCCTTCTCCCTCCACCACTGCTATTTTTATTTCTCTTACTCTTTTTTGCAAAGTACCTCTAATTTCCATATATCTGGTCTTCTTGACAGTAGAGTTCGGGTCTTGTTTCAGTTGTAGAAAAGCATTTCACTTTTTGTCTATCAGCTGTTGCAGTCCCAAGTTGTTTTCATCAAACCAGTCTTTATGTTTCCTCTTTTGGTAGCCAAGCACCTCATCGCATGTTTTTTTGATGACAGACTTAAATTTTTCCCAGTGTTTTGTGACATCTGTAGGGAATTCTTCTGGCGCATACTCTTTCAGTTTCTTTACTAATTTCTGTATACATTCCTCATCTTGTAGGCCAGTAACATTGTATTTTCCGTTCTGTGGCTTGTTATGGCATTTGCTCCGAGCCTTGAGCTTGAGTCGCATTACTGATGAAATGAGCCGATGGTCGGTCCAGCACTCATCCGCTGCAGTGACAGCCTTTGTACAAAGCACATCTTGCTGGTCACTCTTTCTCACTATCACATAGTCAATCAGGTGCCAATGCTTTGACCTTGGGTGCTGCAATGACACTTTGACTGAATCTCTTTGCCTGAAGACAGTGTTGGTAGTCGGGAGGTTATGCTCTGCACATTTTGCTAGTAGCGTGTTACCACTGGAATTAGCCTTCCTTACTTCATTTTTTCCAATTACACCCTCCCAGATGTTGTGATCTCTTCCTACTCTGGCATTAAAATTCCCTAGTATGATGAGTTTGTCTTGAGTTGGTGTGGCAGAAATGAGCTCATCCAAGTCAGCATAAAAGGCCTCTTTAACTTCCTCCTCAGCATCAAGAGTTGGAGCATAAGCACTTATTACTGTTGCATTCTGATTTCTTTTCAAGCCAATTCTTAAGGTCATAAGCCTCTCATTGATTCTCACTGGTTGTTCAGTCAGTTTGGTAAGCAGGTAATTTCTTATGGAGAAACCTACTCCATGTATTCTCAGCTGATCTTGTTCCTTACCCTTCCAGAAAAAAGTGTAGTTGCCTTGTTGTTCCCTAAGTTGGCTATCTTCTGCTCTCCTGGTCTCACTGAGGGCAACAAACCTCTTTAGTTCTCGAGCCACGAATGCTGTTCTTCTTTCTGGCCTGTTCGTGTTTGTGTCCATTAATGTGCGTATGTTCCAACTTCCAAATTTTAAGGTCTTAAATTTTTCTTTTCTTTTCCTACCGCTGTGAGTGGTGTTCCCCTGGGTGCGGCCTCCCAGGCAGATTAAATGAAGTAGGCTATGTTTAGGGCACCTTTTCTAGCCCCCTCCCCTGGTGGGGTGAACAGAGTGGATCCTAAAAAGGACCGCTCAGTCAGAACAGCGCTGCTGGACCAGTTTCCCCACTTCAGTTCCTAAACTTGAACGACATTGTAGCTAAGCGTTCCCGCTACACGTGCCAGTTCATGACTAGGGGTTCCCATCCTCACGAGCCTGCCCCCGTCGCCAATCACTGATCGCCGGCAGACTTGCTGTAAATAATGTTGAATGAGTTGATGTGATGAAATGAACGCCTGCGCGTGAGTTTGTTTAATGTGTACTCCATGTTGCGCTCCATGAAGCACACAGTACTTGACAGATTCAGAAGTGGACTCCGTGGCAAGGAAGAACCAAGACGACGGCACCTCTAGGTTCTGCTGCAGCCTTCGTCCGCCTTCACAGTTGCCTGATCCGCCGTTGAGGACTAAGCTGCCGGAGGATGACAAGTATATCTATCCACCGCGTATGGGGCTCTACTCCAGATTTTCTGTTAGGGTTGGCTACCTTAGACCGGTTGCCTGGCAAGGCTGAAGGACCTGGTCTATCCTGCCATTCGACCCATGCCATCTCTCACATGGGTAAGAGATGGCATTATTATTCGTGGTGTTACCACTAGATAGAATACCAACCAAGGTTTTACAGAGCCCTATCTACCCAGTGCTGTGACCCTAGCAGGGGGTGGCTGCGGGGTTGCGAACACTTGCCAAAGGTGTCACCCCAGACTCTGGTGGGCGGGGTCGTCCATGTCCCCGTGGTAGGCTGAGGTCCAACCTGTCCTACCCCAGTGCCCGTGGGGATAAGTCTGGATACCCGTAAGTCAACAGCATACTTCAAAGAGGCGATGTGTATTTCTGGTTTCGATGTTTCCAAGAGCGCTTTTTGTCGCTCAGAGTGCGTAAAAGTTGGAGCTCGAAGGAGATCAATCCAGGCAAGAAGTCTAACAATATTTCGCGCCCCAAAATAGTTGTGTCTCATTTGCCGTTAGTTCTTAGCGGATTTGCTGCAAAGCGAGAACTGTTGTTATACTTCGTAAAAATTTCTTACTCAAGAAAGCAAGAACTCTATGTTCTAAATCGTTTAACACTTCCCCGAATGCATTACAATACAAAAGTCCTCCTACAAATGGATCACCAAGGAAAATATTGGCTACTTATCAGTTAATTCGTTACAAAATACCTCGGTTAAATCATTCTTCTAAACTTGATCATGGATTAGCTCGAAGGTTGTAGGTCATTCCCGCTATCCGATCGTGACCGTGCACATAGATAATAGCTAAGGATATTCATGAATCGGCATTTTTCCTGGCTTTACCGCAGATGTTACGCTTCCCAAGAGGTCATGCCACACATAACAAATTCTGTCCAGGGCCCGCCAAATTGAATTTGTATGTAGTAGTTCCACATTCGAAAGAAAAGGAAATCATATCTAGACGCGTCAAAGGAGGGAAAGGGCTTGGAAAAGGAGGTGCCACGCGTCACCGAAAGATCGAAAAACATTCTGCTATACAATATACAGAAAATCACCAGGCCAGCAGTCCGACGTCTCGCTCGCCTGAGTGGCGTTAAATGCATTTCTTGGCTCCTTTACGAAGAGACCTGCGGATTCCTTAAAGTTCTCTCGGAAAGAATTATCTGTAAAGCTGTGACTTACACCGAACACGCCAAACGGAGGACCGTTGCGGCAGTGAATGTGGTCTACGTCCTATAACGCTAAAGTCGTGCCCTTTACGGCTTTATCGGAAGTAGAATCAACAGCTCCATTACGAGCCACCACCTATAGCAAGAGTCCCGATCAGCGACAATGTTGGTGAAAGCTTAAGTTGTCTTTGTGTTTGTTTCCAATGTTACTCCTAGTAATTATGTTAGCGCTAATGCAATATGACATTGATTGAAAGGGTGTGCTCTATCAGAGTTTATAGTTCACCACTAAATTTTCTCCGATTCTTATTGGTTTAAATTGATCACGTGACGCGATGGCGTTCATCCGTGAAGAGACACTATCAGCCTATATTGTCCGTCTACGGAAAATACCCGGATAGATAGTACTCATCCGTGAAAAATTTTGAATGGTTTGACGGCCGCGAAGTTAGTCAGATCGGAAAAACAGTGACCTCTATCTGGAGGCCAAAATAGGTTTTGGTACCAAGAAGGAACGAGGATGGCTAGCAAGGGTAAAATTGCAGCAGATTTTCAAAAGAGCACATGCATGGTTGTGATCAGCGATCGCACGGTTGTAATCAGCGATTCTACCATTAAATCTAAATGCCTTTCTTTTTCTCGCTACGTAGGAGAGCGACATATTCAGTTTCAAAATTACACACTTCAATACGTGGCAGTGAAATAAAGGCGAGCTGCAAATGTGTCGCGGTGTTTCTTCTTTGTCACCCTAGTCTCCTTTATCACCTTATACTCCATGTGGTCCTCGTACACCTGTTGGTCCCTGTTGTCCAGTGTTTCCTTGTGGTCCAGTTGGTCCAGTAGTACCTTTGTCTCCTTTGTCACCGTTATCACCTTTCGATCCTCTAGGTCCTTGTATTCGTTAAGGTCCAACATCTCCTTTTGGTCCTTGTGACCCAGTACTTCCTTCCGGTCCTGTGTTTCCAGTATTACCTTGGGGCCTTGTACACCAGTATTTCCTCTCGGTCCTTGTGGTGTACCATTTCCTAGTAAACCTTGGGGTCCAATATCACCTCCGTCTCCTTTCACCCCTATCGCCTTTGTTACCTCGGTCTCCCTTGTCGCCTTTATTACCTTTCGGTCCTTGTATCCCTTGCAGTCCTTGCGCTTCAACAACTCCGATATCACTTTTGTCTCCTTTCACTCCAGGAAAACCTGGGCGTCCTTGCGGTCCTGGAGGTCCTTGTTCAGCATCTCTGTTTCCTAAATGATTATCACCATAATACCAACCCATATGTTAATACATATATCTTGTATATGATACATATATAATACATATATAATACATATATCTTATTACACGTTTTGTTGTGTAGTATCGCTGAGTTACGAGTTGTGCCTTATTTTGACGAGCCCTACGGGCTCGTCAAAATACAAATAACGAGCAAAAATACTCAGCGATACTACCCAACAAAACGTCTAATAGGTTATTTGCTATCCAACACGCCAAACTGTTATTTCAGTGCGGGCGAGTTTCGCTGATATTTATTTACGGGGAGTGCATGACAGAAGTATGCGAAGCGGAACGGAATTGGCGCGTTGTCGTGTTGCTGTTTCTTTTTTCTTCAATAAATGAAGAAATTGCCAAGTCGTCTAGCCGTTTTTCTTGGTTCGATTCATCTAATAAACTTTGATATGTATTTGCCAGCCATTCTGACTCTTCGTCGTCAGAAATATGATTTTTTTTTCCCTAACTACAACTTTTTTTTCATTTTTTTTCCTAACTACAATTCTTCGCTTACGGGATGCGAGAAAACCTGTTTAACGGGTACTCTAGAGTACAAATACCGCGTGATATTTGTACTCGTCTATGGCGTTATTTGTACTCTACGAAGTGTAGTTGGATAATAAATTATACTATTTACAGTTTTCCATGTAGAATAATTGAATAGTTAAGTCCATCTAATTGTCCGTTTGAAGCTGTCAGAGAAAGGATTTTTTTTCTCCTTTTGTCAATGGTGCAATATAAAAGACACGTATATCAACCCATTTATTACTTGTGTTTTCATAATTTGCGATTAATGTGGTTACAGAGCTACTGCCAGGTTTTTGTCTATTCAGATTTATGGAAGTTGCGAAACCTTTGTTAAATGAATCTCATAATAGCCATGTTCCTGAGTTTCTAAAAAACCGTTTGAATCGAAATTGAAATGGTTACTATTTGATACTACTACACTATTTGCAATCATATTTGCAATATACTAGTTTAGCATTTTTATGTGGAGGGTTTGCAAAGTAATAGAATACGTTGGTTGTCTTATCATCAAGTTTCTTCTTTGTCACGGGATTCTGATCATTGACTGTGTCGTTTATCTTTGGTTCTTTCAGCATCTCAACATCTGTATTAAACTCAACAGTACCACTGTTAAATTATAGATCCTATCATAAGCAGATGTTGGTACATTATTATGATAGCCTTTAATACCATAACCAACAACGTAAACATTTGGATTCTGAGCGTAAAGAGACACCTGTTTTTTTTTTTCATAATTATGTCAAACATAAGATAATTTGCTGATGTGTTATTATATTTGTGGACTTGAACAATGATTCTGCTTGATTTTTCAAACACATTAGTGTGACATCATCTTCATCACCGAATTGACCGCTTCCAGCCATCACATAGTCATCACACCTTTCATATCATAGTCGTCAATTCAATGTTCAAAACGATCATCAACATATTTTTTATATTGCGTTTGTTTCAAAGGCATTATTATCAGATATTGTTTTATTTAAAAAAAAATCAACATTTGCAGCAAAATTTTATTTAATTACCGTTCTTAGCGCGCATCTAACACGCCTCGATGCGTTTACTGTAAATTAAATATGAATTGACTATTTACAATCATATGATACCATTAACTAGTATGATATAACTAATATAAATAGAATATACTGAAATAATTAAGTAACGATCTAAATCTGTGCAACATATACATAAATAAAATTGTCATTAATAATGTAACAGTTGACAGTACGTTCATACTGTATTTCCTATTGTAATTCAATTGATTCCTCTTTGAAGGGTGTTTGTAGTAGTAGTAGTAGTAGTAGTAGTAGTAGTTAGTAGTTCTTTATTTAATGCGGCACCACACTTAGCTACAAGCTACTTTCCAGGAAGCCCACAACAAAATATTCAATAAAAAATTACAACCTACATTAAGAGTTATGTACATTAAGTAAAATATTATTACAAAAAGGATATCGCAAATTTAAATATATATTTGTATACATGTGTAGTAAAACAGAGAAGTAGTAGTAGTAGTAGTAAAGATTTGAAGTGACTAATAGATTCAGCGTTCTTAATAGTTTCAGGAAGAATGTTCAAAAGCTCGGGCGCAGCGACAGAGAAGCACGCACTGTCACCTTACGTGGAAGTGAAAGACTTAGGTACTCTCAAAAGCCTTTTAAATGCTGAATGTAAAACGCGCTTAGGAGTATAATTCTCTAATAAAGTGCTCAGATATGATGACCCATGGTCATTGATAACTTTAAAAGCAATGAGTAAGACTTAAAACACTATTCGCTGGTTGATACTTAGGCAACCAATGCAACTGGCGAAGAACTGGAATGATATGTTCCCTTCTGCGAACTGCAGAATATTGCACTTTACTCAATTGTTTCGCAGGTAAACCATACAAAAGACTGTGGCAGTGATCTAGTTTTGATGTTACGAAAGAATAAACTAAGCGCTCTGTGCTCGATTGGGTCAAGATACTTTCTAATTCTACCAATATTTCTAATTGCTAATGAAGTTGTACGATAAAAGTCATTCACATGGCTAGACATAGTTAGATGATTGCCAAAACTAACCCCTAGGTTGCGTGCTTATACAGTGGTAGAAATGGAATGATTGCTTACATTAATATTAGGAATGGAGGTGCGATTTGAGAAACGATAGTAGGAATGAACTATATCGGTCTTAGACGCATTGTTGCTAAGCATATTTTCTCGAAAGCAAGACAGAATGTCATTGATACACTGTTCAAAATCACTTATAGCAGAATGTATAAAATCTGGGTTAATTGCCATGTAAAGCTGAGAATCAGCAGCATACATCGTGCAGTCAAGACCACTGGACTTGATGATGTCTTCCAGAGGGGTAAAATATAAGATGAACAATAGTGGGCCTAGCACGGGGCCTTGTGGCATACCAGATTTGATAGGTTGTGGCTTGGATTCGGTGCTTCCAGTTACGACTTTTTGAGAACGCCCGTGTATATAGGACTCAAACCATTGAAGCACTTTACCCGTTAGGCTAAATTTGTTCCTCAAGTATGTCATGATCGATGGTATCGAAGGTAAATGACAAGTCCAGTAAAAAGAGGATTACTTCCTTTTTCTGGTCAATAGCTCTGAGAAAATCGTTGTAGACCCTTAGAAGGGCTGTTTCTCTGCTGTGGAATTCTTGATATGCTGACTGAAATTTGGGATACAGTTGACTCCCTCACGTGCTTGAATAGAAACATCTCGTTCTAGAACTTTTAACAAGAATGCACGATTGGTAATAGGTCGATAGTTGGAGAAGTCCTCCTTGTCAAGTGAAGTTTTCTTGATTACTGAAAACTGATAGTCTGACCTTTTTAAATGCAGTTGGAAAAGCGCCCTTTTAGAGTGAACAGTTTATTAAAGCTGTTATCACAGGAAGTAGATCCATAATACAAATCTTTAGAGTTCGTATCGGAATATGATCTAAAGGACAAGACTTGGAAGGTGACTTCTCAATTATCCTGAGTATCACATCAGGCGAGACTTCGTAGAATTCTACACGGGTTTAATTTGGTAGAGACTCAGAGCCCGAAGACACAAGCCTTGGTAGAGGAGACAGTTTCTGTCTTAGTTTGACAGTCTTGTCTCGCAAATATGTACTGAACCTTTCAGTGGGCTCTTTGGCTGATGTATGCGAGGGAAGTGGAGGTACTGGTTTAACCTTGAATTTGCTATCCACTGATCAGAACAGGTGTTGTTAGTTAGCAGCCTCGATTTTAGATTTGTAATAGTGAGTTTTACATTGATCCACAAGTGATGTGTAGTGTCTGCATTGCTCCTGATAAATTTTGTTTGCATGCCTCTCGGCCATAGCTCCTGTAAGTACGTTCGCAGCGGCGTTTTCCACGTTTTACTTCGCGCAGTTCAGCCGTATACCAGGTGCGTGTGGATGGAGAGTGATAGGGTGACATAACTTAGGTACATGTTTCTCTAAAACATTACTGAATTCTAACTTATAGAGCTCGGTGAGATCATCGAGATCATCACAATGGTTTTTTCGTGATAGTGATGACTCACTTGTACCCGGTTTAAATGCTCCCATGTCAATGTCTCTCAAGTCGACGATGTTTGAATTGTGATTTATTGTGAAGTCCACAGAACAGATCACGGCGCTGTGATCAGATGAAAGACCATCAATAACTTGGAAGCCTGACAATTTCGTGTCTGTCTGTCTGTCTGTCAATGTGATGGGTCTACCGTATGACCTTTACCATGTGTTGGAGATGTGATATGTTGTTCAGACTTTGCACTGTCTTTGTGAGCTTCAATTCTATTAATTGATTTGGCCCTCAGTATATTTGTACCCTTCACAAAATTTATCAAATCACTGTGAGATATTATACTTTAAATATTTGATTATGGTGCTGCCATCACCGTTTATGTACATGGTGGTACAAATTCTGCTGCAGCATACTTAATGAAATGTGCAAAATGATACTGATAAAGCTTGTCCTGAAGTTCGACCCAGTAGCCTCTGTTACTGGTGATTCTTTCAATGGACATACCTTTTTTGGTATAAACAACAACGTCACACCATTGTGTACCGGTACAGCCCATTTGGCTCTGAATTTGGGCATAGTAAGCATGGGTTCTTTTAAGTTTGCACATGTTGTCAACGTTTTCAAAATTTTTCAATTGCTACTGGCTTGTATTTAATCCCATGACCTGTAGATCTACAGTGGAATGTGTTTGAACGCATGATTTCATGAGCAAATTTATCATGATTACATCGTCTGTGAGAAATGACCCTTTAGGGCAGCCTTTTCTTATACCGTCTCAAAAACTGTTAACGGTGACAAGCTTAACCCTTCTTTGCCGGTATGGGAAACTCTATCTTAGGAGACGTAATGACATGTCAGAGAAATTATAGGCTGGTAGTTTCTTGACCATGAGCGACGGAAGGAGACAGTCAAATGCTTTGCTAACATCAGTATGTGTTGAAATAGATGACAATTTGAAACGAGAGTAGGGATAAAAACCAATCTGTCGTCGTTAGCTATGCAAGGTTAGCTCACTGTATTGATTTCCTGATCAAACACGGTGCTAACTTCTAAAATGTGCTTGCAATTCCGGATTTAACCACGGGATACCTAATTAGATTATGTCGTGACGTAAATGACAATGTTGCGATTTTCACAAAGTTTAGCCTGGTTTTTCCGTGCGGATGTGAAAAGCGCCAAAGTAGTTTTTGTATCCTCGAAAGCAACACTATCTCCACTTATCATGAGCTTAACCTGACCTGATTCTGAGTTATACTGCATGGGGAAAATGATATTTGAAAATTTGATACGAAGTGCGATATTTGAATTTTGAATTATTGGTGATATTTAAAAGTGTGCCGTGAGCTCAAAATTGAATGAAATGATCCCGTTGTAGACTTAAGCCATGCCTCGATTCTTCCTACGCAAATTTGTACGAGCTTCCTTTCTTTTGTACTTCTCATGAGCAAAGCTCATTTGCCTCTACTCAAGGCACTGATTTCCGCCATTTTACGGCTACCGACGTTCACTTTAGTGCTGACTGACTGATTGACTTACTAGTGTTTTCTTTATAGATTTCAACGCAATGTAATGACAAAACTGCGTATTGGCTTGTTTGCAAAACCGTGTTTTTGAGCCCGATTTGAGCTAGAGCTAAATAATTGTTTTTAAAAAATACGTCAAAAATACGACTAACGAACTCATAGCTAAACAAGAATTGCCGGCCACTGCAGAAAATCTCATCAACACCACTCCTAGAACTTCTTGTATTTACTTTTTACCACAAGCCTAACAACCCAGGTCGGCCCATTGTCTCGGCTTGCAGATGCCCTACAGAACTTATTTCCAGCTATTGAGACAAAATTATGGTTGCCATCGTGAAAAGTTTACCATCATAAATCAAAGTCAGCCAACACGCTCTTAAAATTTTTCCCGACTTTAATTTCCTTGGCCAAGACAAACTTCTTTTCACTATGGACATTACATCTCTTTATACTGTGACTCCTAAAGGTCTTCTGACCCTCAAACATTTTTTTGATCAACGCACTGTTAAGGAGCCTAAATCTGAAACAATACTTCGCTTAGCTGGACTAGTGCTCACACTCAAATACTTGACCTCAGCGCCGCCTTTGATACGGTTGAGCACTCGATCCTTTTATCTCGTTTAAGTAACAGTTTTGGAATAAGGGATACTGCACTGCGTTGGTTTAGGTCATACCTATCGGACCGATCCCAGCGCGTTTCACTTGATGGTAAAGTTTCTGGCAAATTTCAATTAATACATGGCGTTCCTCAAGGGTCGTGCTTGGGGCCATTACTGTTCTCACTATATGTCAGTAAACTATTTAATATTATAAACGATCACTTGCCACATGTCCACACGTATGCTGATGACACGCAGTTATATCTAGCGTTTAAACCTGATTCTGCAGTGAACGCTCTTGATGCTGTTAATGCAATGGAACTTTGTATTCGCGACTTAAGAACCTGGATGCTCCAAGATAAACTGAAATTAAATGACGACAAAACCGAATTTATGTATGATGTGCGATCCTCGCAGTAGATAGCGCTATTTATGCAATAGCGAAAATCAGACCTGAAAAAAATCAGGCCTGTACGGGACTCGAACCAATGACCTCTGCGATACTAGTGCAGCGCTCTACCAATTGAGCTAACAAGCCAACTGGGAGCAGGCCGTTAAGTTGATTCGTAATAAACTCGTGAAAGTGATAAATGAGTTCAAAATATATGAACTTCATATATTCATTGCATCTCATTTATCACTTTCACGGGTTTATTACGAATCAACTTAACGGCCTGCTCCCAGTTGGCTTGTTAGCTCAATTGGTAGAGCGCTGCACTAGTATCGCAGAGGTCAGTGGTTCGAGTCCCGTACAGGCCTGATTTTTTTCAGGTCTGATTTTCGCTATTGCATAAATAGCGCTATCTATTGCGAGGATCGCACATCATACGTATCTAATACCGCAGTTCAAAATATATGAACTTCATATATTCATTGCATCTCAAAACCGAATTTATAGTAATTGGAACAAGACAACAGTTGGCAAAGGTTGATGGGATTTCCCTGTGTGTTGGTGACTCTAAGGTTTTCCCAGTGAAATCAGCAAAGAACCTTGGCACATGGATAGACAGTAATCTTAACCTGAAGATCAATGTTAGCAATACCTGCAAAGCTGCCTATTATCATCTGACGAATGTACGACGCATTAGGAAATACTTAGATGAGAAAGCATCACAAACATTGATACATGCTTTAGTAATCGGACGGATAGATTACTGTAATAGTATTTTACATTGCTACATTGACGACTGTATCGGCGCTACCTCCTGTACCAGAGAGGAGCTAACTCAATTCATAACTGCTGTCAATTCCCTCCATGTGGCTCTAAACTATACCTGGGAAATTTCCGAAAATTCTTTCTCCTATTTAGACATTAAAGTTTCAATTGAAGGCAACGATTTATGCGCTAGTGTGTATTACAAACCTACAGACTCGCATAGTTGTATTCATCCTCGCATCCGTCTCATGTCAAGAATTCCATGCCCTTTTCTCAGTTTCTAAGACTTCGTCGTTTATGTAGTGATGACTCTGATTTTTTACATCCATTAGAGTCAATGTGTCAGTTTTTCGAAAAACGTGATTACCCTGTTTCTGTAATTCAAGCGGGTCACCATCGCGCCCAACTTATTGATCGACAGTCAGCACTACAAACGTCGCAGAAGGAAAATTCTGACCACAATCCACTCGATAGATAGATAGATAGATAGATAGTTTATTTGTAAAAACCTTGCAGCCACTGAGCTGAATTGTGTATTTACAATAAAGTATAAAATATAACATAATAGTAATATGATAGTATTAAAGTCCTAAATAAATAATAATATCCTAGAAATATGATGAAAGCTTGAACTGTTAAAGTATATACAACGGCATCGATCTCATTTACAAAACTCACCGAGCACTAAAAAACCGTTGTTCATTCACTCTCAGATTTCACCCTTAAAACCACTCAGTTAAATCCATTATTCTTAAAAACTTTAAATTACTTCAAAACGATCCAGAGACTGGTACTATCTCTTCGCAACCTCCACTCATTTTATTCAAACGCGAAAAAAGCTTGGGCAATTTTTTGGTCAGAAGTTCATTCCAAACTAATGACCAACCTGACACTTTGAAATGCGCTCGCGCATGATGCAAAACTTGTCCTTTCATTCACAACGCTGAAAAAATATCGGGACTCAAACGATCCATTAAGAGCACCCTGATCACTTCACGTGCACCTTCGCCAACGTCATCTGTTGCATAACTTGCACTTATTGCAAAAGGATGTAGTTCGGCGATACAGGAAGACGACTAGGTGACTGATTCCGAGAACACCTTCGCGACGTAGAAAGGAATGACAAGGACACATCAAAACCAGTCGCTAGACAATTTATCTACCTAATCATTCTAAGCAGCATATGGCAATATGCGGTCTTTCCTCATATTTGAGTAGCTCGGAAAGCCGCAGAGCTCTTGAACAAAAGTTTACCTTTGAAATCAATACTCTTAACCCCATAGGTATCAACGAACGCTTTTCATTCTACTAATATATTGTTTTTTTTTTCTCGTCACCATGTTCTCACCAATCGCGTAGCTCCACTTTCTGCTGACTAAGTGGTTGACTGACTCACTGGTAGCTGATCAACTTACTGACTGGAAAAATATCGGGACCCAAACGATCCATTAAGATCGCTGATCACTTCACGTGCACCTCAGCCAACGTCATCTATTGCATAATGTCCCTCCCGCTTCCTGTACATTTATTTATCTATTTATTTTTTGCGTTACTATGTGAATTGACAGGTCGGTTCGTTGCTGTGGGCCAGGGGCGAGTGTTTTTCAACAGCGAGTCGAGTTGAGTTTTGGAGTATCGCGATCGAATAAAGTGATTAAAATATACAAATATCGAACCAGCCGAGTACAATTGTCGCTCGTCAACGACATATAACTTGCACTTATTGCAAAAAGCAATTAAGATTACTGATCACTTCACGTGCACCTCAGCCAACGTAATCTATTGCATAACTTGCACTTATTGCAAAAAGCTATACATCGGCGAAACAGGAAGACGACTAAGTGACCGATTCCGAGAACACATTCGCGACGTAGAAAGGAATGACAAGGACGCATCAAAACCAGTCGCTAGACACTTTAATCTACCTAATCATTCTAAGCAACATATGGCAATCTGCGGTGTTTCCTTACATTTAGGTAGCTCGGAAAGCCGAAAAATTCTCGAACAAAAGTTCATCTTCCAAATTGGCACTCTTAATCCCACTGGCTGCCTGGCCGGTTGACTGACTGGTTGACTAACCTGCCAACCAACTGGTGACTCACTAGCTAACTAACTGGCTGACTGACTGGTGACCTGGTGACTGACTGGTTCACTGACTCATTGGTAACTGATCCGCTGTCTGACTGGTCGACTGACTGGTTGACTGACTGGTTGACTGACGGGTTGACTGACACACTGGTTCCTGAACGGCTGACTGACTGGCTCCCTAACTAGTTGACTGACTGAATGAGTTAATGGTTACTAACTGGCAACTACTGTCTCAGCGACTGGTTGACTGGTTGACTGAGTATTTGGTGCCTGAGTGACCAACTCGTGACTGACTGTCTAACGGATTGGTGAGTGAAAGGCTTACTGACTGATTGACTGTCTCACTGGTACCTGACCAGCTGACTGACTGATTGGTTAACTGGTTGACTGACTGGTGACTGTCTGGCTGACTGACTGCTTGACTGACTTACTGGTATCTGACCGGCTGACTGACGGCTTGACTGACTCACTGTTACCTGACTGGCCCTCGGAGTTCGTGACTTCCTTACTGACCGACTGGTGACTGATTGGCTAACTGACTGGTGACTGACTGGTTGACTGACTCACTGGTAATTGACCAGCTAACTTGCTAAATTTCCTTCCCTGACTCAGTGATTGACTGAATGGTTGACTGACAGGTTGACTGACTGGCCAACTGACGTGTTGGCCGATTGGTGATTGACTGAGTAACTGACTGGCTAACTGACTGACGACTGACTAAATGACTGATTGGTTGACTGACTCACTAGTACCTGACCAGCTGAATGACTGGTTCTATGCCTTGCTGACTGACTGCTGATTGACTGTCTAACTTACTGGTGACTGAGTGTCTAACTAATTGGGTGACTGACTGGATAACTCACCGTTGACGGCGTGATTGACTGACTGGTTGACTGACTAGTTAACTGACTTACTGACCATTTGATGACTTACTGATTGGTGACTGTCTGCCTGCCTGACTGACTGACCAGTTGACTGACTTACTGGTACCTACCTAGGTGATGGACTGCTTGTGTGCCTTGCAGACCGACTGGTGACTGACTTGGTAACTGACTAATTGACTGTCTGGCTGACTGACTGGTTGACTAAATGACTGACTTGATAGTACCTGACTGCGTGACTGACTGGTTGACTGACTGGTTGACTGACTGGTTGACTGACTGGTTGACTGACTGGTTGACTGATTGACAGAATTACTGATTACTGACTGGTGAGTGACTGTGCGGCTGATCGTTTGGCTGACTCACCGGTGCCTGATTGGCTATTTTACTTGTTTACTGACTTGTTGACCGACTGGTGACTGAGTGGCTAACTGACTGGTGACTGACTGGCTGTCTGACTGGTTAACTTCCACCATGGTACCTGACTAGCTGACTAACTAGTTGACTGGTACATGGCTTTCGTTGTACAAACGCTATTCCAGAGAAAGAGCAATCCTTTTCCTATCAATTTATGAAATAAAATTTTGGGGCAATTCAAACGACAAGTTTTGAGAACTGAAAACATCAACGGTACTTGCGTGAAATCTACAACTTTTGGACTAGCGGTTGCAATGACGAATACAGGCAGTACAAGACTGAACTTGGACAGCAGTTTAAATACTTCGAGAATTCTATCCTTTTCCACTAGTTCAAAAACTAAACAAACGATTATGACTTCGTAGTGACAATTATCTGAAAGGAAAAGCATTTTTATTGCGCGAAATTGAGCTGTAAACCTCTTGACAACACTTCCCGTACCTGCGCATCTGTTTACTTTGAAGCCTGACTTGTACCAGTTATCTAAATATGAAAAGTATTCATCAAAATGTTCGCATTTCGTCTGAAAGACATCGTACAAGCAACGATGGAGGAATACGACAAACATTTACTCACCTCATATACATATATTGTTAAAAAAAGACCAAAATCCGTCAGCTAAAGTAGATTGCGTGACATCCACTTTGACTAGACCCAGGTAGGAGGGTGGGGGTGGTGGGGTTTGGGCTTGGGCTTGGGCTTGGGCCCAAAGCAGACAGAAACATTCCCTAGTAAATCCCGTAATCGCTGAAAAAAAGGAAGCTGTGTAGGGTTTTCGAAAAAAGAAAAACAAACGAAATCAGTCTTGGGACAGGAGCGGATCTCCTGTTGGGAATTAAAATAGTGACGCTGATTCATCTTAACGCAACCCTCGTGCGTATGGGGCGCCAAATGTATTTTTATTATTTAGAGTGGTTATTTGTATATAACCAAAACAAGTATGGTTATATGTAAATAACCACATTGCAGTTTGGTTATTTATAAATAACCAAAACGAGACATTGGTTATTCAGCAAACAACCAAAACATTAATGTGGTTATTTGCTAAATAACCAAAATTGCAAAGTGGTTATTTGCTAAATAACCAAAACTGAAAATTGGTTATTTGTAAATAACCAAAACTGAAAATTGGTTATTTGTAAATAACCAAAACTGAAAATTTGTTATTTCCTAAATAACCAAAAGCGGAAAATGGTTATTTGTAAATAAGCAAAACTGAAAATTGGTTATTTACCCAATTTGGTACGGAGACGTAACAACCACGTGGCGTGTTTTCCCGCTCATTTCGCGCTCATTTGCTACAATGAGTTAACCGCCTCCCGGTTAGCGCAATGGATAGAGCACTGGACTGTTGTGCGGGAGGTCGAGGATTCGAGCCCCGGCCGGACCAACACTCAACGTCGATCTCTTTCAACATGGCTTCCAACGATGACGTGTGGCAAGAATTTCTGCGGCAGTGTGCAATGCGCTTAGAAATTCTCAGCAACAGGTACGTCTCAAGGCAAATAGCTGGCGGTGTGTTGTTTACGGTATGGTTGCTTACTACCCTTCAATATCCGCGTCGCCCACAAACCCATCACCACACTACGTCAGTTACTAACCAACGTTAAAGACAAAGACGAACCGAGGAACAGACAGGGAACGATTTATAAGATCAATTGTTCCGACTGCCAAGCCTCCTACATCGGTGAGACTGGCAGAAACCTCACAACAAGACTGACTGAACACAGACGGGCGACGAGGAAAGGTGATGTCAGCAATCACATTGCTGAACACCATCGACTTACCAACCACAACATTGACTGGGACTCTGCGCAATGCCTAACCTACAGCACTGACTATTTTCAACGACTGACTCTGGAAAGCTGGTTTACTAACTTAGAACAGACTCCCCTAAACAGATGTCAACAACTACCCGCCCCATACAAACGACTCATTCACGACATAAACATCACAAACGACCGAAAAAGAACAACCTAGCTTTACCGACAGACCGAAACAGACCAATCACGAACGACTTACGTCACTTGAGTCTTACAGCCAATAACATCACGGCAAAACCAACCGATCATTTCACACGAACTGGAATAAGAACATTCTACTGACAACAATCACTCACTTGACTCTGATGATGACTTCCGCACAGGTTGTCGAAACGTCAGTCACTGCCACCGACAACAGTCCTTCTCAGGACTACACTCACCCGGACGATCAGACTACACCTTCATAAATATAACAATTACGATTATCCTCACTCTGATGAAAGTCTAGCATGGCATCTTTGTTGTCGTTTCCTAGAGTTTAATCACGAGGCACCTTGTCAAGATCTTTATCAGCACATGTTCTTCTGTCACCCTGTCCACATTTAACTAATTTGATTTCTGGTTTGATTCTAGTGAGACCGTCGCTAAATCATCTGATTCTCTTGCTATTTTGAGTTCGCGGAACGACCCGTTTTGAAATTTACGCTCATTACACGCGCCATCTTTTAGAGTGGGTCTACTGTGAACGGTGAGTGGGTCTGTATGTTTGAACGTAGAAAAGATGAATATATTCGACCTATCTGCCATCTTCGATATTGTAGTATTATTCTATAACGTGTCTGCGGTATTTCCCATTGCACGTGACTGAGCTTCGTGGAGAAACACGAGGGTAAACCTACAGTCGGTCGCCCGACAAGTAAAATGACACAAGTTTCAGCTCCGCAAATGGATGGTGTTTGTTTTTTTGGTTGTTGTTTTTGTTGTTTAGGGTCAATTCACAAGAAGGATAAGTAATAAGTGGTAAACTAGACTGTAGAGCATGAGTATAACTTCAGTGAGAGAAAAAGAGTTTCTTTTCTTGTCCACTGTTTTTCTTTTCTTTTTTTAAAAAAATTTCATGCAGTAGACACAGCGTGACGGCAGCATAGAACCGTGTATTCAACATTTTAAAAGCGTCACTATTCTTTGGAAAATCACTTATTGTATGGGCAATGTGAGTTTCTGCCGGTCAGAGAAAGCCCAAATCCCCCACCTCCACCCCCCTTACCTGGGTCTAGTCAAAGAGAATCTCACGTAATCTATTTTAGCTGAGGGATTTTGGTCTTAGGCTTAGGCCTGGACTTGGGTCCAAAGCAGACAAGAACATTCCCAGGTAAATCTTATGATAAGCTGTGTAGGCTTTTCGAAAAAAAAACAAACAAACAAACAAACAAAATCAGTCTTGGGACAGGAGTCGATATCCTGTTGGAAATTTAAAAAAAAAAATGAGAATCCTTCCATCGCACCAAATCCCAAACCTCCCTCCCATCAGGTGCTTATTACCCGGGAAGACAACCTTAAGCCTCCGTGATGAAATAAATAAATTTATAGCTAAAAACCAGACAGCCTAGGATCTGAAGAATTTTTCCGGCATGGGATCCTGGCAGGTGCAATTTTGGCATCAGGCGTAATGTTCTATACTTTAGTAAGAATGTACAAAGTTGATAAAATTAGAAGGCCTGATTTCCCTCATTAAGCGTACTTCCAAGTCAATTATAAGTTTTTTGCTTCCAAACGTAAAATCAAAGAATGTTGATGTTGGAATGTTCATTTAATTAGTCGGTATAGACCCTAACTGTTACTACAACGGCATGCTACCAGAAGTTCTCCAGTAGGGCAAGTTAGGAGCTTTGCGTCGTCCTTTGATGTTCATCACCTCAATGTCAAAATGTTTGCAAATGGAATGCAGCATGGAAACACTTAGCTGTCGCAGTTTACCTGCCTTGTGCGCGTCACATAAGTTGAAAGTGTCGAAAACAATTGGGTGCTTTAGTCCCACCTTCTCTAACACAACTGTGCGAACATTTTCGTACGCGATTTCCTCTTCAGCGGCCATAATATCTTCGTCTTGATCAAATTCTGGGTCGTTCGAATGAGAATGCCGGAGTTTAAAGGCTCGTCTTGAAAAATATGACTGAATTTCCTGTTTGGTCAAAAATTCACTTACTGAACAGTTTTTCCCCTTCCTGGTTTCGCGCGTAACTGTCACGTGCAACATCCACTGGATAAAGTTTCACTCCTGTTGCTTGCTCTACTTTAAATTTCGCGTCTAAGTACTGTCGCTGGGAATCACCAAACCTCGTTGCCTTTCTACCGGGCATCGACTTGACACAGCCTTCATGGCTGGCTGGTTGTTCGCCTCACAAAGTAGTTTATCATGGTAAAATACTTTGACCTTGTCCATATGACTTTCTCTGACCAGTAGAAACTCACAGTTGCCCATACAATAAGTGATTTTCCAAAGAATAGTGACGCTTTTAAAATGTTGAGTACACGGTTCTATGCTGCCGTCACGCTGTGTCCACGGCATGAAATTTTTTTAAAAGAAAAGAAAAACAGTGGACAACAAAAGATACTCTTTTTCTCTTAGTAAACTTATACTCATGCTCTATTGTCTAGTTTACCACCTATTACTTATCCTCCGTGTGAATTAACCCTAAACAACAAAAAAACACCCCCCAAAAAAAAACCTATCTATTTGCGGAGCCGAAACTTGTGACATTTTATTACATTTTCATTTGGTCTTTTAGTTCCAGATTATTCACAGCCGCTCAGCTTTATTTCAGTGCCAATTTTCCTCAGGGGACTTCACAAAAGTATCTCAGACGGTCGATAAGCCAAAACCCATGAGAAGGAAAAAGGCCGAGACCTTAGCGCTATGTTTTCTTGTTCGCACGGGGCGCCAAATGTATTTTTATTATTTAGAGTGGTTATTTGTATATAACCAAAACAAGTATGGTTATATGTAAATAACCACATTGCAGTTTGGTTATTTATAAATAACCAAAACGAGACATTGGTTATTTAGCAAATAACCAAAACATTAATGTGGTTATTTGCTAAATAACCAAAATTGCAAAGTGGTTATTTGCTAAATAACCAAAACTGAAAATTGGTTATTTGCTAAATAACCAAAACTGAAAATTGGTTATTTGTAAATAACCAAAACTGAAAATTGGCTATTGGTAAATAACCAAAACTGAAAATTTGTTATTTGCTAAATAACCAAAACCGGAAATTGGTTATTTGTAAATAAGCAAAACTGAAAATTAGTTATTTGTTAAATAACCATAATCATGGAAAATTGGTTATTTAGCGCAAAATTGGTCATTTACCTAATTTGATATGGAGACGTAACAACCACGGCACGTGGCGTGTTTTCCCGCTCATTTCCCGCTCATTTCCCGCTCATTTCCCGCTCATTTGCTACAATGAGTTAACCGCCTCCCGGTTAGCTCAATGGATAGAGCACTGGACTGTTATGCGGGAGGTCGAGGGTTCGAACCCCGGCCGGACCAACACTCGACGTCGATTTCTCTCAACATGGCTTCCAACGATGACGTGGTCGCAAGAGTTTCTGCTGCAGTGTGCAATGCACTTAGAAATTCTCATCAACAGGTACGTCTCAAGGCAAATATCTTCACACCCAACTGAGCTTACACATACCCTGTGGGCATTGCCAGTATGCAGAATCTGAATAAATTCCCCAATAACTTGATTGAAGTTTCTAACAGGGCCTAAAGTTGGTCTCTGAAAGCCCTCCACATCTGGATTAATGTTCCTTAGACAAACATGTACTTCATCACAGTCAAGCCAACCATTGGGTTATGAAATCAATTGGTAATGCCCATCATTCAGCTTTGCAAGTGATGCTGACTTTTCTGAAGAGTATTTTGAAACACCAGTTATCACATCAGATGCATTAAAAGTGTCACTAACAACCTTTGTTCAGTTTTTCCTCCTGATTTACACACCATACATTCCCAAGTTGTCATTGCATTGTTCGGTACCTGCTTGAAGTATAAGCAGGGCAAATGAAAAAACTTTCTACCATGACAAAATGGGTTGTGGCATTTCAGCAGTTTATCTGAACAGTGGCTTCTGTTTGCATGTTTAGATAAAATCTAATTTGAGAGCTTCATCCAAAATATCTCTCGTCTGTTTGCATTTTGATTTTTCATTTTTGGCTGCTGGTGTTTTTAGACACAGGGGACAAAACCACTTGTTAGGTACTTTTGTAATTTTCAAACAAGATAAATGAAAAGTAGAGATGGGACATGCTTGGTTTGTGCATGTTACCACAGGCCCTCTAGCTGCCAGTCTGCAAAAACAAGCAAAAACAATTGGGATAAGGGGATGAATGAGACAAACTTCACCCAAAATTTCTGGTAGCACACAATATCTCCAGAAGTGATTAAGTTTGGAAACAACAGAGTGCCAGTGTCTGACATCAGGCAAAATTCTTTCACAGAAGAGATCAATTTGCTCACGAAAACCACACACAACAAAGTCACAATAAAGCTTTTCAGCAGTGAATATTTACTGTTGGATTTGGTAAAAGTAGGCATGAGTTGTATTTGTTAATATACAGCTCCAAGTCTACATCCTTTAAACAATAGGGGCTTTTGACCTCCCCACATCCATTCCCACAGCAATCACACCTACACAAAACGTCAGGTGTGGCATGTAACCATGGATATTGTTTATTGATAAACGTGCCACATTTCGTTTCCTGAAAGTTGATGTGCTTTTCCTTCATGATCTTTTCATAAGTTTCAATAGCAACACTTTCATGTTTACAACCATATTCTGTAGACTTCTATACGCCTTAAAATAGTCTTTACTTTAATAACTCGTGTCAAGCATCAAAAACAACAATAAATCCATCGATTCGACCAGAGGCAGGCACTCTGGATCGTATTTTTTGTCTGATAACAAGAGAGGATCGATTCCAACACAAGGAATCTTCTCTAAATAACGTTTTTTCACGTGGGGATCGAGCGTGTTCGCATAATCTGAGAGAGGATATCCCGCCATGTTGAAAAATGTGGAACACCAACATGGCGACTCAACTTTCCCGCGAAATTTGTGACGTCATGTGCAAACGCTCTATTGTGATTATTAAGCTTACATTTGTTATGTTTCTGCTCAAACAGAGCATTATCAGCTGTTATTTTTCTATTTGTTCCATTAGTTTTGCCGCTTTTGTGGGTATAGTATATTCGCATATTGTTGCGCAGGAATGTTTGTTTGGTACCAAACAACGCGGTGTCGGATATGATGATGTATTAGACAAAGTAGCGCCATGTGTACAACAAAAGTGTGACGAATCAGCGTTGTGTGTACAAAAAAAAATTACTTTGCAAAAGAAATAACATAATTATGCAAAAGAATTCAGGTCTCGTGAGGCGATGTTTGTTAATCGTTGTAATATTAACGATGGTGATAGAGTACCATGTGCGAAGACGATTCGATTGTGATCCTACTCTAACAATCAAGGCATCATAATAGTCAAGATGATATTATGTACTTTGGTGAAAATGCTGGAAAACAATGTGTTGCTATTAGTTTGATTGCTTTGACTTATAATAAGATAACCTGTAGTGACCTGGTACAAATTTTGGAGAGGATAATCAATTGTACTCAACATTGTCACAATGTACAGAGGAGTGCAGATTTGTACACATGAAAAGACTGCAGTGAACAGTTTGAGAGAAGAACACAACTGCTCTTGTAAACAATGCTCTTCAGTAGGGCTTTATGCTTGTGTTAGTCAATAGCAAAGTCTAACCATTTTCACTGCATTACTGCAGTAGGGTAGGACTAGAACGGAACATATGCGAACCATGCGCGTAGTCCACCTAATAAATCCCACTCATCCCACCCAAGGGGAGGACATCCATCACACAGTAATCTCGTGCGTGGGAAATTAACGTCTCCTACCCCTAACCCTGTAGGAGACGGGACCTCCATTTATTCGTCCCTATCCGAGAAGACTAGAATATCTAACCATTTCTTGAAGTTATAGAAAGGTAGCATATTCTTCTGTATTATTTTAAGACCTTGAGTGTTGGTCCGGCCGGGGCTTGAACCTTCGACCTCCCGCACAACAGTCCAGCGCTCTATCCATTGAGCTAACCGGGAGGCGGTTAGCTTGTAGTCTTGTAGTTATTGGAATTCAAGAACCCTATGTTGCATACCTGACCAAGGAAATAAATTCTATCGTAACATGGGCATCAATAGGCGTCTAAAAAGGGCAGTTTTATACACGAGTTGAGATATCAGTCCAACTTAAAGCTTAAAGCCTGTAGCCCGACTTACGATCTTAGATTGTCTTGTTACATTTTCATTTGGTCTTTTAGTCCCAGATTATTCACAGCCGCTCAGCTTTGAGTGCCAGTTTTCCTCAGGGGACTTCACAAAAGTATCTCAGACGATCGATAAGCCAAAACCCATGAGAAGGAAAAGGACCGAGACCTGAGCGCTATGTTTTCTTCTTCGCACGAGGGTTGCGTTAATTAAGATGAATCAGCGTCACTATTTTAAGTCCCAACAGGAGATCGGCTCCTGTCCCAAGATTGATTTTGTTTGTTTTTCCATTTTCGAAAACCCTACACAGCTTGTTTTTTTTTTTTAGCGATTACGGGATTTACTAGGGATTGTTTTTGTCTGCTTTGGACCCAAGCCCAAGCCACAGCCCAAGCCAAAGCCCCAGCCCAAACCCTACCACCCCCACCCTCCTACCTGGGTGTAGTCAAAGAAGATGTCACGCAATCTACTTTAGCTGACGGATTTTGGTCTTTTTTTTTTTTTTTTTTTTAACAATATACGTATATGTGGTGAGTAAATGTTTGTCCTATTCTTCCATCATTGCTTGTACGATGTCTTTCAGACGAAATGCGAACATTTTGATGAATACTTTTCATATTTAGATAACTGGTACAAGTCTGGCTTCTAAGTAAACAAATGCGTAGGTACGGGAGGTGTTGTCAAGAGGTTTACAGCTCAATTTCGCGCAATAAATATGCTTTTCCTTTCAGATAACTGCCACTACGAAGTCATAATCGTTTGTTTAGTTTTTGAACTAGTGGAAAAGGATAGAATTCTCGAAGTATTTAAACTGCTGTCCAAGTTCACTCTTGTATTGCCTGTATTTGTCATTGCAACCGCATGTTCAAAAGTTGTAAATTTCACGCAGGTATCGTTGATGTTTTCTGTTCTCAAAACTTGCCGTTTGAATTGCCCCCAAATTTTATTTAATAAATTGATAGAAAAAGGATTGCTCTTTCTCTGGAATAGCATTTGCACAACGAAAGCCATGTACCAGGAAGGGTTTTTTTGCCGTTGAAAAATGGTAAAATTGATAGTCGCGATAATACTATTTAGAGGGTAATTTTTAAAAAAATTAAAAATTCAGAGGTTGGGTTCGATTCCCCAACGAAGCCTGGCCGTCCGAAATTTTTAAAAAAATTAAAAATTCAGAGGTGGGGTTCGATTCCCCAACGGAGCCTGGCCGTCCGCCTCAAACACAAGAAAGAAAAAACAAAGGAAGGGTCTTAAAATCATCTTATATCGCAATAGTCATGGTATTTGATTCCGTTTCTTTTCACCACGTGAGGATGCGAAGCACATTTTTTTGGTGGTTTAAGGGCCTCTCAAAGGTGAAAATTCCAAAAAATAATTTTTTGGGAAATTATCAATCGCAAGATATTGAATCTTGCATTTTCTAAAATAGTTTCATAAGGGCTTTAATGTGACAAAGTTTGGGAGATCTCGATTTTTCCTTCTTGCACACCTACCGTGGTATTTACAGAAAGTCGCTCTTAAAGGTGAGATAATATTTTTTCATGTGAAAACAGCTTGCATTTTTTAACTCGCTTAACTTAGGAAAAGCTGTTTTCACTGAATTTCCGGACTTTTCCGACCTCAACTAGTCAAACTTGCCCTAGTGAAAACACAACCTATAACTATTTCCAGACAGACGGCGCAAACCCCACGTGGCTGTTGTAGGAAAATTATCTCTGGCCTTATCGTTTCTTTCAGCTAAATCAGAAATGCTTGACTTGGGTGATCAATATAAAATAAGCCTGAACGATACCACGAAAAGTACAAAATAGTTTAAAACGACGAGCGGACAAAGTTCTAACGATTCAGAACTTTTTAACAACCCGAATTTCGACACCGTCACATTTCAATGAAATCTGGCACAGATTGAAGTTTGCACAATCAAGGCACTCTCCACAGGTAGCCTGTGTAGCAAAAGTACACGAGGAGGGTAGGGAGAAAGGGCGCATGCAAGATAGTCTTAAATATTTAAAGTGCTGGATAAAAGATTGGGATTTTTAAACCTCAACAGGATAAAACTAGTGCGTTCACATCTATACATTATTTTAAATAGCTCGTTTTCTTAATGCTGTTATTTCTTGTCCCGCAGCATTTCGCAGCCATTTTAAGTGTCCTCCCGACAAACGGCTGCTTTTATCCGAACCGCATGCCTATCGATCAGGTAGCAGTAAATCAGCAATGACGCAGCTGTTAGCGCGAAAATCGTCGGGGTTTCCAGTCAATGCGTTACAAGATGCTGTGGTTTCCGTTCACATTTCCGTTTACCTAGCTTGATTGATTATATGATACAGCCTATATTTTTGGAAAAAGTGTGCCAGTTTTATTTTATGCCAACCATTGAACTTCAATTAAAAAACAGCAAAAAAAGAAAACCGGGGAAAAAAGAGTCGTCAAGAATAAAATCGGAATACCACAAATGAACTTAGAGAAGTTATGAACTGAACTTAAAAAATATTTTTAGTTTTAGAAGCCCGCTAACGGCAGATAAGCAAAAAGCGTACAAAACTTAACAAACTATTTTGAAAACAATTTCATTACGTTCATCGAGAAATCGACCAGGATTTCAGAGCCAGGGAACTTCCAAGAGCGAAAAATTTAGAAAGTTAGTTTGGATAGTGCTAATGAATAAATGTATTTGCACAAGGAATGTGGTTCGAATCAAAGCAGCCGTTTGTCGGGAGAAACGGATGTTACTAAAACTGGTAACGGGGAACGGGGAACGGGGAACGGGGAACGGGGAACGGGGAACGGGGAACGGGGAACGGGGAACGGGGAACGGGGAACGGGGAACGGGGAACGGGGAACGGGGAACGGGGAACGGGGAACGGGGAACGGGGAACGGGGAACGGGGAACGAGGAACGAGGAACGGGGAACGGGGAACGGGGAACGGGGAACGGGTGTACAGCGGTAACCTACCTGAGAATTCAAAATGGCGGAGTAAATGGCGGAGTAAACGATGTTTACAAACACTGATTTTATCGCAAGGTCGCCGCTTGCAGCGAAATTAGACGACTCGCTTTTATTTAACTATTGCCTAGGCGAAGCCACGAAGCCTAGTATTCCGAGGCGAGAATTCGAAGTCATTTGTTCTGAACATTTGTTCTGACGTTTTTCTTCGTTTTTCCTTCCTAAAATCTGCATCTTTTGGCAGAGTTTGGGTACGTTGGTTGTTTGCATTGCCCAACAGCATTTTTTGCATATAAGTAGCAAGGAGGTAATATCTTATATTGACAGAAATGAGCTTGGAAACGTAATAACCAGCCTAGTTATTAAAATTACTACATGCAGATATCTGCTTACCTTACCACAAAATAACATCAGGAAGATATCTTTGTATCGACCCATAAACTGCCATGTAAACGATAGAGAAATCAAACATTGACAGAACTTTTAATAACATTTAATTTAACAGGAAAACATCAAGAATGTCTTCAAGAATGTAGGTGTATGAATTCACATTCATGCTAATGCTTACAACAATAATTACACTGCATTGATCATATTCAAGAGAAAGTGATTTCCATAATGGGCTTGAAAGTCATTCAGCTGTTTGTTTTACAACATTATTGATGTTGGTAGGTTGTAACGGTGAAGATATTGGAGGTAAACTTCATTACCTTGCAGTACAATTACTCTATGAATATAAGAATAAATGCTGTGAGCTTGTAGTTCTGAGTTGATTGTTCAAATGTTGTGCATGAACTGTAAGATACTCACCTCTCCGAGGATTTGATTTCTATGCAATCTGCAACGTGTGCCAGACAAAAACTAAATTTATGAGGCACTCAACATTTCAAAGCAAAATCCTTCAATAAAACCTACACTTACCGTCCATGCTTTTTGCTCCGACGATCACGTTCGAAGAGCACGTGCTCAAAACTAGTTTCCAGACCCTTTTAGTTCCCTTTACTCCGCCATTTTGAATTCTCAGGCGGGTTCCCCGTTCCCCGTTACTAATTTTAGTAACATCCGGGAGAAACGTTGCATTTAGGAAAATATATCTTCATGGACCGCGACAATTTTCGGAACCCACGACAGCTTACCTACAACCGCGACAATTTATCCGCGACAATTTACTCGCGCCGTTTAGATTCCCATCGTTGAAGATTGTAAAGATTTAGTCTAATAATATTACACACGCGGTAGGCTTCCCTTTTCTGTAATACAGAAAATACTGAGAAAGACCACTACTCACGCAGTGCATCCTGGTTAAGAGCGAATGTTACCAACGGTCAAACTGATTTGGTGGCAACAGCCAAAAAATCGATTCGGCTCATATTCTCAAGTTAGGTAGGCCTTATGGTGAAACAAAGCACTGCATACTTCATTTGGCTGAATATCGATTTATTTTCGAGAAAATCGCTCATATCCGCTCGTAAGTCTTATGGAGGATCAGGTCAATTACCTGCAAAGTATTGGAGTCAGCACGGTAAACATTAGTTCCCAAGCAGAGATTGACCGCCCTAGTATTGGGTATGGAAAATATTCGTTAGTTTTCGGCTCACCAGAAGCGTGGCTTATCGTTGGCGATCGATGTTAGGAAGTGATGTCTACCGTGCGAGGTTATGTGCTGTGGCTATCGATGAAGCACGTGTTATAAGTCAGTGGTATGTCAAGAACCAATTCCTTACTTCTCTTAACGTGCCATTTTAGCTTCGTCTTATGTTATTTAAGTTTATATATTTTCTTTTTACAATTAAGTCGAGTGGTAAACAATAGGTATGTTTTCTCACTTTCTCGAGGGCGTTTCCAAAGCAGACGTGATAGACGTAAGCTTAATTTTACTTCATGTTTTGCGTTCGAAATCTTGCGATTTATGTAGGGAAATATATTCGTAGTCATAACAGTCGGTACTTTAATGGCGAACTGTAGTCTTGGAAATGTATGATCGTATAGGTGTTATCGTGTTCACAGTCCTGTCAAAGAACTCTTGTTCACCGACATTATTCTCCTCGCCCGTTCGCAGCAGTCTCTTTGCCCTGGGTTTTCTCTTGTATTGAAGACCTCTTCTATTTCTTTCTTGATTTCTTTCAGTTTATCCGATGCCTTCTTAAACTTTATCAAAAGCTGGTAGAATTTGTCTCTACAAACAAACAATTTGCTGTTCTCCGCGTAGCGATGCACGTCAACAGTGAGCGAAGAACGAATTAGTTCAGCAACATCAAATGAACTTTTACCGAAAATGTAAATTTTATCCTTTGTCAGTGAAACCGAGGAACAAATGAAGCATCTTGAACTACTTTCTACCAATTTCTTCGGAGTTACATCCATGGGAAATTTTTGAGACGACTGGCAACTAGAAAGCGCCGATGAATTTACGCGGGGAACTTACGTCATTGAAATTTGATTGGTTTTATCGTGAAACCAAAGGCGACGTGTGATTGGTGCAAACGCGCATTATCACGTGTAGTTACCATGAAATCTAAACGAAGGGAAAGGAATGCGGCTCGTGTTTAAGCAGCCGGTTGGTGGGGGAGGAAGCGTTGCGTGACGAGCCCAAACGACGGCTGCGAAGGAGACTATTTAACTATGTGCTATACAAAATAATCGACTGAAAATCTGGCTTTTGGAAGGCGAAGTGTAGTTCTTTTCGATTTCTAAAGGATTTTTTGGAGAAATGATTCAGTGCGATTTAATAAAATTTTATTTAACATATCATCCTACAGTCCATATTGCTGTATCACAAAAGGAGGTTGCAGTCCTAAAATTGTTGCATTGCTCCCTCAATAGCAATAGAACTTGGCAGGATAGTCAACACCTACTGATAATGATTGTTCACAAAGCGTGGCGGGGTTTCTCTATTCCCACTTCGTTGAAATACTTTGCGTAAGGGATCTTTTTTTAATTATAAGTTTACAACCGAACCGTTAACCAAATGTAAGCGGAATTTTTCTAGTTCATAAACATGTTTCTCGCGTGCGGATGACACTAATTAATTCAAAACGAGGCCGGTCTACTGAGATAAAACGCAAAAATAAAACATTGGACAATGAAGCACGTGGCTACAGGAACTAAGGTCGTGTGTTACATATACGAAACAGGAGCAAACAATGATCTAACTCCGATCATAATTTAATGTATCATAATTGAATGTTTCATGGTACATCGGGGGATAAAGCTCATTTTAGGCCAAAAAGAGAGCGAAAGATCTGCAAAGGGCATAGCCCATCGTACATCACTGCAGATGTGCGACAAAGAAAAGTGTAGTGTTTGAATAATTGTTTATTTAAAGGAAGTTTTACAAGGGTCAAACCTGGAAAAACCACAACTTTCGCTGAAATGTTTGTAAAAGCCAACGTCCAACGGCTTTATATTTATACTACTTCTTCTCCTGAGGCTACTGTGTCTTGTTAAGTTACTCGTGCCAGTAGTAAGACTACGACCCACCTTTTCCCGGCAGCGGTCCGAAAAAACCTCACATCTGGAAATAAAACCATTTCTGCGTATCTCGGAACTCAAGAAACGCTTCGAATAATCCTTGCACCAGCTGACACTGCAGACTCGAGTGCGAGTCGGTAGACCTACATCAAATACTTGCATTTTGGAAACAGTGGCTTTGAAAAATCAACTCAACTAGTTAGTTATTTAGCATTCTTGCCCAAGAAGGTAGCCAAGTAGTGATCTATCCCCCTCAAATATGGTCGGGTCCAAAAGCCATCAATGCATTATATGGTGAAATATTATAGAGTGTGACTGATGCGTAATGAAAAATTTAACATAAGCCTGTATTTTGTCTGGTCAGACCAGAATGTTCACGTCCATCGGGAAAAGATTAACATCTAGATTTAACCAGAAAAAAGAAAGTAAACAAACCCATATTGTGCCTATCTCCTTAAATCCTTCCTTCTAAGATAATAAATTTAAGAAGTGAATGACTACTTCTTATAGAAGTCCAAAGCCAATCAATGCATCATATGGCGATATATCATTGAGCATGGTTTGATATATCAGAAGGAACTCTGCGCCTCAAAATAGAGCCTCTCGTTCACCCCAAACCAAGCTTTGCACTAAGTGAGGGACAAATTGTCATGGAATGTATGTCAGCGGGAGGATAGAATATGGCTGCTCGGCTAAAAACTAGGTCAACTTCGTCTTTTGTCCCGGAAAACTGAGACTAGCGGAATTGCTCTCAATCCGCCTTGAACAGGCAAGAATAGGTATAATTACTGTTTCCCGTTTTCTGGAACGTCTGTTGAAGTCACAGTGTACTCTTACTGTAGCTTTGAACGAGCAGTAGATATCCCTCTGAGGAAAACGACAGGCAATGCTGTTGCAGAGTTCACATCTTTTCTCTGCAATTCATTTTATCAGTAAACGAAATGCCAGTTTCAAGGTAATTTCTGTAATTAATCAAACAATCAATAGAAATTAAAATAGTAAGGAAGAGGAAACAATTACGATTCAATTTTTCAGCGTCTTAAAATATACTTGTAAATTATTTAAAATCCTTACCTCTACTCGAGGAAATTGTCATCTCTACCGGTTCCTTCTTACACAAAGTAAGCACTAAGTGTTTCTGTAGATACTCCTCTGAATTTCATTTGGTAGGTTTGACTGTAACTCATTTGAATATTACATACCGTCAACAGAAGAAAATTTAGTAAGAGTGAAGGGAAGTTGAAAACTTATCAATAGTAAAATACAGTAGTATTGTAGCAAGCAGAGGTTTTAATCACCGAACTAGGTTTATCTTTCGTTCTTTTTGTCCTAAAACGAGCTTTATCAAGCTAAACAATAATTTACAAAATAAAAATATGAACTCAATAAGGATCGGGGTTAAATAATTGTTTCCTCCTGTTTCCTTTATGTAACACTCGACCTTGGTTCCTTTGGCCACGTGCTTCACAGTCCAAAGTTGTATTTTTGTGGAGTTGTCGATTTCTGTGGACCCTAATTTTGAATTAATTACCGTTATTCCGCACACGAGAAACATGTTTCTGAACTAGCAACATTTCGCCAACACCTGGTTCGCGGTTTAGTTAAAGACTTATATTTAAACAAAGATCTCTTACGTGAAGTAATTACAGCCTCCTTTTCAACGAATTGGAAAGAGAGAAACCCTGAGATACGCTTTGTAAACAATCATTATCAGAAGGTGTTGACTATCCTTCCAGGTTAGAACGCTACTATGGGAGCAATGCAACAATTTCAGGACTGCAATCCGCTTTTGTGGTACAGCAATATGGACGGTAAGATGATATTATATTAAATAAGATGTAGATTGGATGTAAAATGCGAAACAATCGATCTTGCGTGTGAATGTGTACATTTTCGAATAACTGACGGCATCGTCAAATCAGCTCATTTTATCCAACTTTAAAATTTGATTAAATCGCCCTGAATCATTTCCCCAAAAAATCCTTTGGAGATCGAAAACAACCATACTTCACCTTTCAAAAGCCATATTTTCAGTCGATTATTTTGTATAGCACATAGTTAAATAACAGGTTACTTTTGACCTATTTTCAATCTTGTTAGAAGAAGGTCGGAAAAATTCAATTACGTTGTGTAAATAAATGATCAAGAATTGCTGAAATTGCTGTCAAATTATGTATTGATGTTGTTTTTAAGATTTGGTAGTTTTTATCGGTCCAAGTGTTTTCAATTCGTGGCGCGACGCTCCGAGATTCGTCTGAAATTTTGAGCTTCAAAAGTGGCATTTGAACGAAATTCAGCTTTTGTTGATTTCCTCGAAAATAAATCGATATTCAGCCAAACGAAGCATACCGTGCTTTATTTCACCCATCCTCGGAGACCCAGGGGCAGTGAGTCGATTTCAAGTTAAGGCCCAAGGCATTAACGCGAAGATGGAGGATTGCCACAAGCGGCCGTATGCATATGGCGGGAGGGAGTTGGAAGTGATTGGCCAGGTTTAAGTTGAGATCTCGGCAGGTGATAAGAGGATAGGTTCACATTTGGTAGTCACTAAGAGTGGAAGGTGTCTGCTGGGCCACGAAACCTCACAAGCTCTGGGTCTGCTTCGTATTAGTTCGAGCGTCAGCAGTGAGTTTGTGGAGTGCAATGTCGTTGGCGAGAACTTAGCCCCATTTCTTCAGGCTAAGTATCCAACAGTGTTTGTTGGCGTCGGAAAGCTGAAAGACTACAAACTCAAACTATACGTCGACTCAAAGGTGACACCACTAGCTCAGAAACCAAGGCGTGTCCCATTTGCACTGCGAGCGAAAGTAACTGCAAAATTTGAAGACCTCATTGCTAAGGATATAATGGAGCGAGTAAATGGGCCGACGTCATGGGTTAGTCCTGTGGTGATTGCGCCAAAGGCATCAGGGGATATCCGGTTGTGCGTAGATATGAGGAAGGCAAATGCAGCTATCATTCGTGAAAGGATACCCATCCCGACGGTGGACGAGGTGTTAGAAAATCTCAACGGCGGTGCAGTGTTTTCAAAATTGGTTCTTTGTCTGGGATTCCACCAGATTGAACTAGATGAGGACTCCAGAGATATAACCACATTTGCCACACATGATGGATTATTCAGATACAAGAGGCTGAGTTTCGGAGTAAACTCAGCACCTGAGAAGTATCAGCAGATAATAAGACAAGTGGTCTCTGATATCGGTGGGGTTCAGAACATTGCCGATGACTTGATAGTGCATGGCAAGAATAATGAGGAGCATGACAGGCATCTTCATAAAGTATTGCAGCGATTAGAGGAGAAGAATCTCACCCTCAACCCTCAGAAGTGTCAATTCAGGATGAACAAAGTAGTCTTCATGGGACTTCTAGTGTCAAAGTACGGTATCGGTCCAACAGAAGAGAAAGTCCGTGCCGTACTTGAACCAAGCCGCCCAACCACACCAACAGAGGTTAGGAGCTTCCTGGGGATGGTCAGCTTCAGTGCACGTTTTATTTCTAACTTTGCCACCATTGCAGAACCTCTACGAGCGATCTCTAGGCATGGAGTACCCTTTGTATGGGACAGTGAGAAAGAAGCGTCATTTCAGGAACTGAAACAGCAGTCAGCCAAGGCGCCTGTTCTGGCATACTTTGACAAAGAGGCACATACTCGAGTGATAGCTGACGCAAGACCGGTGGGGCTAGGTGCAGTGCTAGTCCAGGAGAAGAACGGTGTGGGCAGAGCCGTCTGTTACGCTAGCAGGAGCCTTAGCAGCGTAGAAAAGAGATACAGTCAGACAGAAAAAGAAGCGCTCGCACTAGTGTGGGCGTGCGAACGGTTCAACCAATACTTGTACGACTTGCAGACCTTTGACTTGGTGACAGATCATTAGGCCTTGAAGGTGATTTACTTTAGAGGATCCAAGCCATCAGCACGCATTGAACGCTGGGTGTTGCGGTTGCAACCATATAGTTACAAGGTATGCTGCGTCGCATCACGAGATAATATTGTTGATGCCCTGTCACGTCTGACAACGCTCCAAGCGTCAGAGAAATGTCGTTATGACGAGGAACATGTTCGGATGGTTGCTCTTAAAGCAGTTCCCGTAGCCATTAAGATCCAGGAGATAGAGAGTGCCTCTGCAGAGGATGATGAGTTACAAGCAGTGCGTAATTGCCTTGTTAGTGGAGATTGGGAGAAGGGCTCACGGTCATTTTTGATGGTGCGCAACGAATTGACGTTCATTGGTCAAGTTATACTACGTGGAACACGAATTGTGATACCCAAAGTGCTGAGATTAAGGGTTTTGGAACTTGCGCACGAAGGTCACCAGGGAATCGTCAAAATGAAGGAGAGACTCAGGTCTAAAATGTGGTGGCCAGGAGTTGATAAGGCTGTGGAACGGAAGTGCCGGGAATGTTACGGGTGCCAACTGGTCACAAAGGAGACAATCACTCCGCCTGTGAAAATAACCAGGATGCCAGAGAGGCCATGGCTCATGCCTAGCACTGGACTTACTTGGGCCTATGCCAACAGGAGAATATCTGCTGGTCTTAGTGGATCACTTCAGCCTATGGGTGGAAGTTGACATCATTAAATCTACCACTTCTGAGACGATCATCAAGTGTTTAGATAAACAGTTCTCCAGGTATGGGGTACCTAATACCCTGAGAACGGACAGCGGACCCAACCTAGTGTCCGCAGAAATGGAAGAATACTTGAATGAAATGGGCATCGAGCATAGATTGACCACACCACTATGGCCTAGGGCAAATGGGGAGGTCGAAAGACAAAATAGTTCCCTTTTGAAAACAATGAGAGTGGCCCATGCTGAGAAAAGAGACTGGAGACTAGAGTTGAATAAGTATCTTCTGGCCTACCGTTCCACCCCGCATGTAACAACTGGCCAGAGCTCAGCAGAACTGTTATTCAGGAGGAAATTGTCTACTAAGTTGCCGGAGGTTGCTGATCTAGAAGAATCTGAGAACCCGGGATATCAGCAGGCCAGAGATCGCGATGCAGAAAAAAAGCAGGTTGGGGCTGACCATGCCGACAAGAGGCATCAGGCAGCAGAGAAAGGCATACAAAAAGGGGATTTTGTGTTACTGGAGAAGAGGAAGGAGAATAAATTGTCACCACAGTACGAGAAAGAGCCATACCAGGTGATAGCACGTCGTGGGGATCAAGTCCAGTGAAAGTCACCTCAAGGTGTGCAATACAAGCGAAACATTCAGCATGTCAAGCAGTTTGTTACACCAGCTACAGAGCCAAAGTGACCGAGCCCTGCAGAGCCTGCAGAAGTACCTTGTGAACAAGGGTGTGGACAAGGACTCACACCCAGCCCAGAGATTGGAGCTAGTGCATGGCCAGTGGAGGAGCAGAGCCCTACCCAGCCACAGCTGTTACCAAGGAGATCAGGGAGAGTTACCCGACCTCATGAGAGACTCAGTGACTAGGTCACCACCTAGTGGTTATGGTTTTCAAGTGACACTGACTTTGATCGTATTGTACTTACAGTTTTGTATTTACCCCATCGGACATTGTTGACATTTTTCATGCTATTTTGTTTAAATTTATGTCAGAGTTTATGAACGGAGAAAGAGGAAGATGTGGTGTCCTGTGGACATCCGGGACTATACACAGTGGTCAGGTGACCGAGAGAGTGTGCGTGTATGTGAGAAAGAGCGGAAATTCGAAGGGTGACAGTGTGTTGTGCGAGTTATCGACCTTAGTGGCTTCTAGGTATATTACAGTGAGCTTGGGCTGCCTGTGGTTTTATTGAAGGATTTTACTTTGAAATGTTGATTGCCTCATATATTTAGTTTTTGTCTGGCACACATTGCAGGTAGCACAGAAATCAAATCCTCGGAGAGGTGAGTATCTTACAATTCATGCACAACATTTGAACAATCAACTCAGAACTACAAGCTCGCGGCATTTATTCTTATATTCATAGAGTAATTGTACTGCAAAGTAATGAAGTTTACCTCAAATATCTTCACCGTTACAACCTAGCAATATCAATAATGTTGTAAAGCAAACAGCTGAACAGTAAATTTTGTCGCTTAAAATGATTTCTTAGGAAATTGAAAACAATGTCTACGAAGGAAAATGCTATTAATTGCGATAAAAGACAATTTTAACCTAGGTTGGTAGACTTTCACATTCATATTTTTTCATATTTTAGCATGTCTTCAAAGCTTTTTTGAGGGCCTTTCTAAGATGAAATGTTAAATTAAATGTTAGATAACATGTTAAATTAAATGTTATTAACAGTTCTGTCAATGTTTGATTTCTCTATTGTTTCCTTGGAAGTTTATGGGTCGATACAAGGGTATGTTCCTGATGTTATTTTGCGGTAAGGTAGGCAGATGTCTGCATGTAGTATTTTTAATAACTAGGCTGGTTATTACGTTTCCTAGCTCATTTCTGTTAATCTAATATATTACCTCCTTCCTACTTATCTGCAAAAAATGCTGTTGGGCAATGCAAACAACCAACATACCCAAACTCTGCCAAAAGATGCAGAATTCAGGAAGGAAAAACGAAGAGAGACGTCAGAACAAATGGTGGCAGCCATTGCAGAAACGTTGACTTCGAATTCTCGCCTCAGAATACTAGGCTTCGTGGCTTTGCCTGGGCAATAGTTAAATTAAAGCGAGTCGTCTAATTTCGCTGCAAGCGGCGACCTAGCGATAAAATCAGTGTTTGTAAACATCGTTTACTCCGCCATTTTGAATTCTTTGGTGGGTTACCACTGTACACCCGTTCCCCGTTCGCCGTTTCCCGTTCCTCGTTGCCCGTTCCTCGTTGCCGGTTCCTCGTTCCCCGTTCCTCGTTCTCCGTTTCCCGTTCCCCGTTCCTCGTTCCCCGTTCCCCGTTCCCCGTTCCCCGTTCCCCGTTCCCCGTTCCCCGTTACTAGTGTTAGTAACATCCAGCTGAAGTCGTAGATTTGGAGCTCTTCTAGGGATCCGGACATGAGGGGTACTCAAAAGAATTCCAAACATGCGTTTCGGTTATCGAATTTCGGACCCAGCCACCCTACCCGAGGTACAAAAACGTGAAAAATGTGAAAATTGTATTCCCTGTCGGGGCCCCAAAGGCGCTACTTTGTACTTCCGGCGGATGTCGGAAGCCAAGATCGACCAATAAAAATCGAGATAGTTTTTGTCAACATTCTCAGGAAAACCCATTGAGTGTTAGATACGATAGCCGAAACGCATGTTTGGAATTCCTTTGAGTACCCCTCATGTCCCGATCCCTAGAAGAGCTCCAAATCTACGACTTTGCGTGCCATTTTCTCGTAAACCGTTGAATGGAATGATTCAAAACTGAGTCACTGTAACAGCTGGATAATCCTTCTGTGGCCTGTTGCGTTTCAGTGGGAAAATAAGACCTAGAAGGTAAAACATTTTTGTCTCAAATACGAGGTGGTGTGGGATCTGGAGGCCTAAGCTGCTTGCGTTGTCGCATTTTTTACTAGGGAGAGCGAGCCGAATTAACCGCGAACTTTGAAAGCCCCAAACGAGCGATTTTGAGGCTTTTCTGGCAGAAAAAAACACTTCCAAACAAGTAACGAACTATTAATCTTTATTAGGAGTTGATTTTTTTTGAAGACTGACTACTAGGGACAGATTCTCAAGGCAATATATTTGAACTACATTGATAACGGCTATGAAAATGCCACAGGAACCCAAAACCATAGAAACCCAAAACCACAGATATTTAAGATGGTAAGCCTGTGACTTTTTGAGCCAGTGAGGTGTTCGTCTCAACATCATAGTTTGTTGTTAAATCGGCCGTCACAGTTTTGCTTGCATTTTCGTAGTTTGAACTAACATATGGCTCATTTGTTATCTCGTGAGAACTAACGAGTATGAACTTTCCACATTTGGCTAGCTTTCAAGCAATGAAGTTCGTGGACCGGCCCATCCCGAAAACACTCGACATCATTTAGCGTGGGCCTACCCTGAACGGCGTGTGCATTTTCAAGTGGGATGAGCTTATAAGATAGGAATCTTTGCAAGGCGGTCTTCCCAAAAACCAGCATTCTGTAGCTCCATTTTCTGCCTTTAAAAGCACACACAACCCACAATTCCTCTATTCTCTCCGACGAAGGGCTAACGCTCGAAACGTCAGCTTTTGTAATTGTTACGGTGGCCAATTTACCATTTCAACTTTGTTGATGTATCCAAAATTATTCTGTAAATTACATTGTTTACGAAGAGCGAGCTCACGATAACGCAAGTTGTCTTACTCTCATCCTCAGTTTCCGCAGTTTACGCAAGGAACGCGACCAAAAACGGCTTGCATTTTCAGACTCGGGCTTTCTACGGAAGCCCGAGTAATAAAATACTTTTGATCATCAAAGTTTTTCTTTCTGTGGTAAAATATTCGGTTTTATTATAAAGCTTCTGTATATATGTTTTGATCCGAGAAGGCAAGATGTTCTTTTATTTTTTGTTCTCTTGTGATATTTTGTCCACTATGTTATGTTTTTTTTTCCAGAAATTCATTCCCATCACATGTAATACAAATTCCCTTACAGTCTTATAATTTCATAATGAAGTATAATCGTTTGTATCCCGATGTAGTCACCTATTAGCATCATTATTGTTAGTGTTGTTATCATTAAATACAAATTGCCACGAAGCGTTTATATTGGGGTACTACGAAATTACTACGAAGCGGTTATATTGGGGTACTTCTCGAAATAGGCAACGACAATATAAGCATCTCACATATTATTTCTGTCAGATATTTAGACTCTGATAGTTATAAATATCTACACTTATAGTGCGTGAACAAAGATAATTTACCTTCAAAACAATCTTCAAATGCCTTCACAATTTTGAATTGAGACTGAACTTGTTAATGAGGTTTGTTAGCATTTCAGAAGGCAAAGACAATTTGAATTTGCAAATACGTTTTGATTAAGGTGCCATTATTAAATATTTTACGGATCAACATATCTCAAACAAAGGTAGCTAGTAGCTCGTTAAGAGTTCATCAAACAAGTGCTGGCATTCAAGTATGAATGTTACAATTTATTTATAATTCCACGCAATTGTAATTCTTTGGACGTCTCACGTGTATGACTTGAGATACATCTCTAAAAAAGCATGACGTTTGTAAGGTTCAAGCTCTGCTGGAACAAGTCTTGTAAGATGGAGCAGCTGCTGTACTGAAGATGCAAGTTAATGTCCTTGTTGTTGACACAAAAATGCTTATGGGGCTCCCACATTTGAATTTGTGGTATCTTACTTTTCTCACTGAACCAGTGTTACCGCTCGTGCGGAAAGTCAGGCAATATTTGGTAGGCACTTAAGTTGCGCTTAGCTGTGTAGCGGCCTTTTAGGGAAGAACAAAATAAACACAAAGCGAAGACTTATGTTAAGCGGATTTTACGTTACTAATAACTTAACTGTATTGAACTTGAAAGTGCTTCTGAAAAGATGCATCTGTCATTAAATTAATTTATTGAGATATACAAGAAATTTTTAACGAATTTATTATGAACTTGAGGTCTGTTCAATTCGAACAGTTAAAGTAGTAGAATTATTCACTTTGCTATCTTTCTATTTCCATTTTTCAAGTGCTATACGTTGTAGTTGCGTACCAATTCTCATTATATGTACCCGCAACCGGGTTAATTGCCATTGAAGTAGAGCTTTCTGTGAATATGACAATCCCACATGTCGAAAGGGTTCATTTATGTAATTTTAATAAAATGTTTCAATTCTTAAGGAAAAATGCGTACTCCGTGCTTTCCACACAAAGAAGTCTAATCTGTTACTACAACAGATGGCAAAACAAACACTGCGCATCGACAAATAAGGCAAACAACAGCTGGCACCATGATTCATCAATTACTTAGTGACGTGTAATGCACGTCATATGAATAGTAAACATGTGATTATGCAAAAGTGAGTCGAGCTTCAGCGCCCCGTAGACAATAGCAGTTCAGCAAATGTTAAGATCTAATCAGCAGTCAGGTGAACATAATTGCATTTCAAACGCTTTACCTTTGTTTACGTTAAGATTTCATTCCTCATAATTCTTTCACTCGATGGTGAACGGTCAGTTACGGTGAAACAGGTGGAGAAGGTTATCACCAGTTCCCGCGAAAGGATAACAGTGCATACCAAAGCTGCAAATACTGATTAGCTATGGATTCTCTTCTATTTCCAGGTAAAATTTACTATATGCCACGCTATGTTGCAACAAGGGCCTAATTCGTGTTCAGGAATTTTTCTCTTGATCTTTTTCACGCGTTCCATGAATGATTACGATCATTAATAGTAGTTCTAAGAAGTCATGTGCATAGTTTTTGAATGTTTCTTGCTGAGGCAACGCGATTCATGTGTCACTTAAATTGCCACTATGTTTACCAGTGTTTACAAATTAATACTTCGATTTTTGTGAGACTGAAGTAGATTAAAAAAAGTAACAAATAAGAATTAGTAAATAATGAAAATCTCATCGAAACTCATATTCGCCATGCTGGCTAAAACAAACATTTTGGCTGAGTCTAAATGATTATCGAAAGCACCGATAATCCCCACATGAATATGTACTGTGCTCGGAAACCAAATAAAATCATAGCGCTCGGTCTGTCCAAGTTAAAACATCGATCTTCTCGTAGGTCAAGAGCGAGTAAATCAACTTGGAGGTGTCTTTGTCAATGGTAAGCCATTACCTAAAGCACTGCGCATCAGAATTATCCAACTGGCACGCTTAGGTGTTAGAGCAAGCGACATAAGCCGACAGCTACGCATCTCCCACGGATGTGTCAGCAAGATCCTTAACAAATTTTACGAGACTGGTTCCATTGAGCCCGGAGCCATCCCTTCTTCTAAGAGCCGTGATGTCACTCCAGAAATAACCAAAAGAATCGAAGCGTTTGTCTATGAGCAACCTGATATATTTTCTTGGGAAGTGCGAGATCGCTTGCTCTCAGAAGGAATATGCATCAAAGCAAATTTACCATCTATGGAAGCAATAAGCCGACTGCTAAAGAGCAAAAGTAACAAAGTTAATCGTGAATTTCCCCATGGTTCCTCGGCGAATTTCGAACCCAGCTTCTTTGGTTCGGAATCGGCTAAGCAGGAACAAGACATCACCGAAAATCCAAAATTTGAAGCGTCGTTCTCTATCTCTAACATTCTAAATTTGGCGGGAAAAAGCGAGGAGATAAAGGCATGCGAAAATGGAATACAAGAAGAAGAATGCGAGGATGTGGAGATACGGGATGAAAAAGCAGGTACCTTAACCTATCCTATCCATTTAATTCTTGATCTTTCTTTTTAAACAGAATCGGGGGTTCCCTTTGAGAGCCCTGCAATTTTCAGACTAGTGCCTCCTTTGCCCTAAGTGACAAGGAATATTGTATTTCCAAAAAGTAGTATAGGTAAAGCAAGTCCAATTTGCAAGTTTCTGTTGTTAGGACTATGTAAGAAACAAAAACCGCGCCTTACATAACGACGAAGTCAAGTGCCATAGACTGCTCAGGGACATTACGCCTGAAAGGAAGTGAATGGTTGGAGCATACGTATCAAGGATTGCACGTGCCTAACAGAGAGGGTGTTAAATGTAAAATAACCCCCGAGGGTAACTTTGTCGGCCTGATACAAGACAAACGAAAGGAAGAGGTAAAATATATTTGACCATGCCACTGATCGTCGGGCTCCTTCACTAATACTTACACCGACGGTGACAATATCGACATGATTATTTACCGAAAATACTCTTCCAATTTGTTCTAGAACGCACTTCAAAAGGAAAACAGGGACTTTTCTCGGGAAGATGCAACCAGGAGCTATTTTTTAGCCGAAAACCACGTCGGGGTCGTACAAAATTTTCCGCAAATCAGGTGGAAGAGCTAGAGAGAGCTTTCACCAAAACCCATTATCCAGATGTGTATACCCGAGAGGAACTGGCGCAGAGATTAGAATTGTCTGAAGCAAGAGTTCAGGTATGAAATGTGCTTTTATTTGATGATGTAGGTGTATTTGATGATGTAGGTGGTAAGTGTCAGAGGTAGATCATATGAAAATGTTTTCTTCTGTTTTTGGCTTTTGGGGTGGACAACGGTTTTTTAAACAATCTATTTAGTTGGTCTCATATCTACACGTTCTTAAAAAAAATCAATATTTACATATCAATTTTTACTTTTTAAGGGTCCCATGTAGATCGTCAAAAGATATCAAATACTGCCCTTAAAAAGTCAGACTATTAATTGATATATTCAAGGGCGTCACGGTCCAAAATAACATCGTTTACATTTTCCCTGAGTAACATTATCATGAAGGATCATTATCTATCAATATCATGAATAAATATTTCACAAATATCGTCGATTCCAAAATAGTGTAGCGGAGTTGCTAGGAAACAAAAAGGCGTCAAGATGAGCGTTTGGAATACCAAAGCGGAAAAATTGCAAGGCAAGAGACTATATAAATTTTATGCCACCTAGAGTGTAGACATATCATTGAAAAAAAGTTTATCTTTCTCCTCGGTTGAAAAGAAGAAGGGAATGGTATGCATATTCAAAATTTGGCTAATTTTTTTCACTTTCTATAATATTTCATATAAAATGTTATATATATAAATATGTCTATGTCTGAGCTTCTCTTAAATATGCTTCGTCACATCGAGATGCACAAAGGACGTTATATTAAGTAATCCCTTTTCAGAGGACCTTCTTAAATCTCTCTAACGACGTCACTGCATAAACTGAGGCTATCACAGAATGGAAGTTATCCTTACGCGCAAGAGACGATGAACTTGTCAACCACCAGTATTAAAGATTTCTCTCATCAGATATTTTAATTCATTGCTCTTTTAGGTGTGGTTTTCAAACCGCAGAGCTCGCCTCAGAAAAGAGGAATACTATACGGACACAAATCAAACGAGCCGGGAGTTGTCGAAAGGATCTCACAGTTATCCGGCACTTACTACGTCCGCAGCAACTTACACTCGAATATTTTTTCCGAACGGAGCTTCCTATATTGTTCCTCACTACTGACTTCAGTGAGTAAATGAAATATGTTATATTATCATAAGGAACTACAAATAGTTATCGTCCGGTAGAGCTGAGAAGTTCACGGAGACGTTTCAGCTATATAAAAAGAATAATTGTTAGTGCCACAGATGTTAAACAGGCAACATGGCTGAATTTGCTGTTTTGAGGTTATGTCTACTTTAAACTGAGACTTGACTAGATATGGCACTCCAGCGAACATACCGACTTGAGGGACGATGTAGATGGTGCATCAAGCCAAATACTCAAGCTAATTTATTTTTCTTTCTACGCAAAGGCTAAATTTCTGTTAAATATAAAAAATACATTTTTCAATACTTATTTTATACGTGGAGGAATTCGTTTTAGAGTCCAAGTCAAGTTTGCCGCATGACCTATAAAATCAAATTGATTTGCACTATACAATTGCTTGTTTTCAAGCAAACATTAGACATAAATATTTGAAAGATGTTTTTTTGAACCACGATAATTTATTATATTAATAACTGGCTCCATTTTGATATTTGTCAAGCGAAATTGTATTATATTTAACTTTATAGCTAAACTTATAAATTGCTCATTATAACCAGGGTGTAACGTTTTCATTAGAAGCCATAATTGGTCACAAGCGCGTACGCTTTTGTTCAATAGTCTATGACCTAGCAAAATCAAATCAAAGTGGACCAAAATATTTTATTTTCTAACGTATGGAGAGAGCCCCCCACTAATTAGTTAATACTGAACTTAATAGTGAGTAACGAGCTTAATGAAAAGCTTTGATTAAAATGGCGTAAGAATTTGAGCGGCGTTTGTCTCTTGTATCTGTTTATGGTGATATGATAACGTTGTCCAAAATTTTTTAGTGAGCTTTCAACGATATCAGTGCTTAAGACTTGAGTCGCCAATTCACCACAGGGGTAAAAGGACAAACAATATGCTTCCAGTGAAAAGATAACTGACGTCGACTGAATACTGAACGTGGGAAATCTAAGGAGGAGCAAAAGCCGATTTCTATCGAATGATGGAACGAAAGAGATCTGCTGTTAAGACATTCAGATTTAACACATACAGGAAATGAAAACAACATCGGAAAAAGACAAATTGAAAATTGATCGTTTTCCATTTCGTTAGCTACTTAGCTACCAACTATATGGCCAACCTGCGGTTTATTTTAGTAGGCTGAAACATGATTTTATTTTCTTTCATTCGCCTATCTAAATAACAGTTTACTTTCAAATATGTGAAAATGTTCAATCTGTACACCTTGTGAATGTTACTCACTGCTCAACTTCGATTATTTCACGCAGAAATTGTTGGCATGTGTTAGACTCTAGGAATTTCCTTGTTCATGACAAGATTATTTTTATAACTGCTATATTGGCCTGTAATCACTCATTTGTGCCATCTACGTCATCGCCGTTTGGTTTTGGTGAAAGTTCTAGTTTGTCAAGCAATAAAGCGTGCTGTGGAAGATAAGAATCGACTCGACATGACACTATGGATTACAAAATAATGGCAACGGCTTACGTCTTTCTTTGGGAGAGTATTGATACACTAACTGATACTACAAATGTGCAGATTTTCGGCATCCGCAAACCTTCTTCCTAGATTCTGAAGTAAGTCTTGAATGCAAACTATTGCGGCGGTATTTTACTTGGAACGAGGAAAAGAAAAAAGAAATTTTCTTTGTCAACCATCCCAGTTTGTTCTAAGTTGGAACCTTTGCATCTGTGTGAACGTCAGACTTTGTATCACTCAGCATAACGATCCAAAGAAATTGCCTTATAAAAACAAGTGGAATATTCATGGCTTGAAAAAAAATTACAAGCTCCTTTGCTGAAAAAAAGCCTGAAATTTGTCTTTGTCGAAAGGTGGGAGAAACACGTCAAAGCTGCGACCCATTGTCCACTTTTCCACTTGCTGGTTGCCTAAATTAGATCGTCAAGAATAAATAGAGCGTCGGTCGTATTGGTAAAACCAAAGAATTTGCAATCTCTGTAATCAGAACAACTACCTTGTTCGAAATTTTGAAGATATTACCGCAAATTGAAAAATCGTGTCAGAGACATTTTGTCAGGTCTCTCTCCTTTCCTCATAAATGCTGTACTTTGATAGCCCTGAGGTGCTTAGAACCGTGGACGTTTCGTCTTGCAGTATTTAATTGTTTATTTAGCATGTCAGTCTAGAAATAGTAACAACTTCCTTTTCTCTTAAGATGAGCGAATTAGTCACTAAGCAGGCACCCTTTTCGTGTACTCGCGTAATAACAGACTTTCAATGATTTATGTATTCGGGACAAGGAATTAACAAAGGCAATCGTCAGCCAAATTTTCCATGTTCGTTACTCAAACTTTACTTTGGTACCGACCCAAACAAGTTATTTCAAATATTTTGGGTTCATACGTTTATCCTTTCATACATTTAACTTAGAGCCGTAATAAAGTTCTGTACATGTAACTACATGTAAATGAATAAAGGCTGATAGTTTCGAAAGAAACTGTTTGGGGCTGCGTCGGTGGGAGTAACGAAATAATTTGGGTATATCAACAAAGTTGAAGTGGTAAATTGGCCACCGTAACGATTACAAAAGCTGACGTTTCGAGAGTTAGCCCTTCATTCGCTCCGACGAAGGGCTAACGCTCGAAACGTCAGCTTTTGTAATCGTTACGGTGGCCAATTTACCACTTCAACTTTGTTGATATATCCAAATTATTTAACTACATGTAAAGTTCGACGTTTGAAACTAGGCACTACACTCCATGGATTACAAAGGACAGAAAAATATTTTTAACGTGATCAAACATTTCTGAAGGAGAATGAGTAATATGTTCTAAGCAGATCACATTAATAATTTGGTTATAGGGTTCAGGTTGACCAACGCAGAGAGTTTCGGGCGTTAGCCAACATCGGAAACTCTCACAGGTGGCCAACTCACTTTATCAACTTAGTTGAGAAAACCAGATTATCTTGTAAATCCCCCTACCGACCAGCACCAGAAACTAACCCTCTTTAAGCAGATCTAATCTTTTTAAGGAACCCCATAATAGCGAACATACAGACGAAGCAGAGATATCTAATCAGGTGGACCAAACTTTTACCCATGCTTCAAATGAACTAGCCTCAGCCAGTCTTCAGTGTAATCTGCAAAGTGTAGACTTGTACTCTTAGCGTGTGGGCTTCAGTGGCTACTCAGTACTGATAGGAAATCACTATGGTTAAAATGAAAGATATAATAATTAACACGAGATCCAAGAAAAACAGAAGTTTTGCTCTTGGAGCAGATTGTTAAACAAAATCACAATAAACTCCGTCAAGCGAGAACGAGAACAAATAGTAACCTGAAACCAAATTTAAAAGCAATAAAAAAATAGAACATGGATCACGAGGAAAGGAGGCAGGTGCCAGCATCAAAGTGCCTTCTCTACTACCTCCTGGGCTTTTTTGGTGATGTGTTTCCTCAGCAACCTGCTATCGAGTTTCTTGATCCTGGGCATACAGGGCTCTAGATTGTTTGGTTCTCTTTACCTCCTAATGTTGTTAAGGTGTAGTCTTTCGTTGACCGTTTCTTTTTGCTTATGTAGCAAGGAGGATCATGGTCAAAACTCTGGAGGAAAGCTACGTAATTTAAGAAATCATTCTATAATAATTCTTCATCAAGAGTGGTGCAAACCTTTTAAAATAAACGCTGACTATGAGAACGAAAATCTAATATGGCAACACTAACGAACTGATATCTAATGGCGAGAGATTTTAAATATCTTGCTAATGGTTATGATAAGAGATTTTTAAGGTGGAACAGACTAAATAAATGATTTAAGAAAAAATACAGTTGGTGACTCCAAAGTAAACTGATTTGATATCACCCAAGTTACACAATTCAGTCATAATATATCTTAACCATCTGGAACGTGTTACCATTGAGGTTCACAACTGCAGCCGCAACAGGAGATTTTTAATTTATCATTTCCAACTGCTTGCTTTGCATGTCATTAAAAATAACTGTGATAAAAGAAATAACACGAGTAAAACTTAAATGCTTTCTGCTATAAAATAACATACTTTTGGGTGCTATTTTTATCTATTAAACTTCCATTCAGTGCATAATGTATTACAAAAAGAATAGACTAATAGTTGAAATAACAAAAAAGAAAATTCATTGAGGGACGATCACAACAGAGCATCAGCTCCAACTAAGTAAAGCCCAAAGGAAGAGAAAGAAAATAGAAGATAATAAATGTGGTTGAAATGAAAAAAAATTATAGAAAATAAATATAAAGATAGATTCCTTCTCACGATATACAAAAAATATGATATACTTTATAAAAAATCCTCTTTATAACTTCAAATTATACCCCAAAAACAACACTGTCGAAAACTAGTTAAATTCCTGATGGAATAAGACTTGGGATACAAGGACTTCCAAGTTTAAACATTATCCTGATAAAACGTTTCAGTTAGGACTTTCTTATAGTTTTTAGTTAGGGTTACCGTGCATCTTCAGGGGTGTCTCGCGTGCAAGCGATGTAGCGCGTCCGGTTTAAACTGTAGATATCTAAACCCCTATATCAAATTAAAGCTTATAGGACTGGCTATCAGACTATACCAAAAATTTCGAAAAAAAAATGAATTGTCGAATTTTTCACGACTTCTAAATGCGAGCGTCCGAGTCACCTTTTAAGAGCTACAAGTCAAAGGGAATTTGTTCGATTGCTCTCAAATTTTGACAGTAGCTAGTTTTACATATAAACGACAAACACGTGTCTCCGAATTTTTTATTTCTAACTCCTTTTTTTAAAAGAGCGAGTTTTGTACGATCACTCCACATTGTTTTAATCCTATTTCAAAAATGTTCTGTAACTTTTCACTGAAATTGAATATGGCAAATCGCAGACAGGTTTTTTTTTTAGCGCTTTGGCCTCGGAAACGGAGGGACACATTAAATAAGCGAAAAACAAAATTCGCTTTGACATGTAACGTTCAAAAGGTGACTCGGGCGCTCACATTTAGAAGTCGTGAAAAATTCGACAATTAATTTTTTTCAAAATTTTTTGCATAGTCTGATAGCCAGTCCTATAAGCTTTAATTTAATATAGGGGTTTAGATATCTACAGTTTAAACCGGACGCGCTACATCGCTTGCACGCGAGACACCCCTGAAGGTGCACGTTAACCTTAATGCTGCTTTGAAAGCATGTTCTCATCGCCGAAATCACTGATTTCATAATTTAAAAGCTATATTGAAATAACTACGATGAAAAAGAGACGTTCTGCTCCTGAAAGGCTGATAATCTATTGAACAGCTATGACGAGTGGACCTAGCTGTGACTTAAGCTGAATAAACTCGTATAAAATTTATGTCATAAATGGCCTTAAAGAAAACTACTAAATCCCTTGTTTGGTTGATGTGTTACTCAAAAAGTAGTTCGCGGATAAGGACAAGTGAGTAAGAGTGAGGTCCTTAACTTCTTTAAAACAAGCTTATGTGTGTAAAGAATGTTCAAAAAGAATTTTGCACGAAATGATGAAAGGTCTCAGTCGGCTTTCACCATAATTGGAGAGTGCAGAAGTGCAGAATCGTTCTCAAAAGTAAGAGATGACATCTTTTCAGTTATGAAACTTCTATCTTTTGGAGCAGACCACAAAAATTAGAGGCTGTTGACGCGTGTTAAAGCTAAATGCGAACGGAAAAGCCGGTGGAAAATAACCATATCATTACACGCCAGCAGTTCTAAAATATGAATTGGTTCTTGTATCTAATGTTGTTCAAACTCCAAACACATCTCTTGGTTTTCAAATATGTTCTTAAAATGAACTCGAAAAATTTTACTGACAAACAAGGAGCTAATAGTGTTTAAAATTCCTCACGAGAGAAAATCAGGAGAAGAGTATAAGACTCTCTTGACTGAATCAAGAAATGGTTCAAAAGTTGAATCTTGCAAAATAATAGTTATCAAAATAATAATGATATAATAATAATGATTTATTGACATTCCTTTAGGTGGCTCTTCCATGTCAAATAAATGACTAAAATACAAGAATTAGTGTACAAAGAATAAATATATGAGATATATGGAACATAATACTACTAGAGGCTAGTAAATATGATTTGGTTAAAAATAAAACAAACATATTTTTATAACTGCTTGAAAACTGTGTAGAGCTATTGATGGGAAAAGGCTATTCGGTTTTGCGAGCACGATTGGACTAATATTGAATTCACTACAAGAATGAAGGTTTCTTGATGGCATGTATTACTTAAGTTTAGGTTGGTTTGGCCAACATCTACAGTTAACCGATTGAATTGCAACTTTAGCCATATGAGGTAATTCGGTTTTATCAACTAAGTTGAAATTGTGAATTGGCCACCGTAAAGAGTTAAAACTCTTTACGGTGGCCAATTCACAATTTCAACTTAGTAAAAATAGCTGACGTTTCAAGCGTTAATTAGCCCTTCGTCCTTCGCTCTGACGAAGGGCTAACGCTCGAAACGTCAGCTATTTAACTATTTACGGTGGCCAATTTACAATCTGACCTTAGTTGATAAAACCAGATTACCTTGCTACCCTCACCAACGTAGCACCCCAGGTTCTTTATAAACTTGCCACCTTTAGCCAAATGAAACCCCCTCCCCTCAAGGGATTTCATTCTTTAGCTTTCTAATTACACTTAAGGTGACATAACGATTAGATTTTTAGCACTGATTCCATTTTAAGCCCTGCTGGAGCTCAGTCCCCAGTAATCGTGCAGAGGAGACCCTTCGACCAGCTGATCATCAGCAACTAACCTAACTTGAAAATCCCTCAGCTTATGCACACGTCTTTGAGAACTCAGCCAGAACCGCTATTGTCACTTCGCCGCGCTGCATTGAGTTGGATCAGTTCTTAATTGTAACAAAGTTGTCTGCCCCATCATTGGAGAACAGTGTGCATGGATAAACGATCGTCGAAAAGATAGAGGCGGTTGAAAGAGCAGTAAACATGGCGCTAAAACATGCGTGACAGCCATGCTTGACTCCCATCAAAAATTTTTTTAGTAGGAAACAGTATGTCCACGATTAAACTGTTTACCCTTTTCAAAACAATGAAGTTCTGAGAAAATTTAGCTGGTGAATTTTTAGCAGGTACTGGCGCTATCTTTCAACATGCCTAGCTCATGCACGGTTAAGGTTGTATAGTGTTTTCACTTCTTAACGGAACATAGTGAAACCACATAGACAAAAGCAGTACTCTGTGAAACGAAAAAACTATGAACACCAGAAAAATATTTGACAGCAAAGGTTAAAAGTTTTTGGCTTGAGTAGAGACTTGCTCGTGAGTCCCCTTCTTTATTGTGATCTTTTGGTGCGGTACAAATGAAATTAGAGTAAGTTATTTTTCAAATTTACCACAGTACAGGGAAATAATTAACTCTGGGAAAACAAGGACAGCGACGACCACGAAGACGTGGTAAAGAAAATTGTTTGAGCAGAGCCCCAAAAGTATGTTTTAAAACTGCATTTCGTATTTTCTCTCCGCAAAAGAACAACGTGAGACGAAGTCCCCAAATTTTGTGTAGTCTGGGAACCCAGAAGGCAAATTAGTTACAAGCTACTTTGAATTCACATTTCATGCCGAGAAGGAGATCTAACGCCATTTAGACAGTGAACCACTCGCCAATTCTTATGGCAAATATAACTTTGTTTTGCTATCAAATTTTTCCCTCAGCGTCGCCGTTATGACGGATGTCTAATGTTTCGTTGCAGCATGCATATATCTGATTGGGAACAATTTTTTGCATAAGTAGGTGATCAGAACTCGGCCAGAGGCTGGAGCTGTTCAGATAATGTTTTTCGTAGCTCGACGATCAGTCATAGTCAACAAAATAAAAAATAAAAAAATTGAAAAAAGCATACCATGTTGGCTTTCTCGTATTAAAGGTTGAATATAACTTTTCACTTCCTTTTAGAACGGAATCTGGAAAGAAAAGTCCTTTCAAGGATATAGTCTCTTGATCCTGTAGAACAAAGCAGAAAGCAATGAAGGTTTCATTTTGCATTATTTTTTGCTTTCCATTGGTTGCTCGCTTCCTTAAAACTATACTATACGGTCGTACTTGATGATCCATTGTAGCAAGTAAGTACTGTAAAACAACATTATACGCTGATCATACTGTTATTTATTACACTGCAAAATCAATATCTGAAAGCGAGTCATAGTTAATTTTTTACCTTAGTCAAGTATGCAAATATAACAAATTAAAGCTTAACATCAAGAAATCTGAATTCATGGTTATTGGTAGAAGTGCTGGGGCTTAATAGATTTGCTTCCCTCACTACTTCATGTGATGAGGTGAAGTCCTTTTCTTACTTAGGGCTTACTTTAAGCCGTTCATTATCATGGGTCCCTTACGCAGAGCTATTGCGACGCCAAATGAATAAAAAACTGAGTCTTCTGCGCCCCATTTAATTCTGCTTGCCTCTGAGCGCTAGACTTTCTTTTCTGATGATGTAATATGGAGAGGTAGAGGCAAGCCGACTTTAATGGCAGACTAAGAAATATTGCATAACAAAGCATCGCGCATCATTTGAGATCTTCCTCCTTGTGCCTTAGCGAGATGCGCTCGCGATGGCGATGCGATGGCGATGAACTAGCGAGACTGTACTGGAAAACCCAGAGTATCGCGCAGTGTTTGCTTATAAATCCGTAAATGATCTTTCTGAACACTCGTTTACGCCTTCTTTTTATGGCAACTTTCATAGTTATAATACCAGGTCAAGGAACAATATTCGTAAGTCACTTGTTAGTAGGTCAACTATCAAATTTTGTGGGGATGTATGGAACCAGCCTAGCTATGATATTGTGTAGATTTAGCCAAGCCTTTTAGCGGAGCTCCAGCTCATTTATTAAAACTACTCAAAACTGGCTGTCGAAGAACTTATTAAAGGGAACTTGGAGATTAGTCCAGCGGGGGAAAGTGTCGAGGTCTGGAGCCAAGGGCCGATGGTCTCATGACTTGCAAAGCAATCAACACGCCTGCTAGTCAGGAGTTTTTCAAGCGGCTGAAGACATTGGGTAGGTACTTGGTGAAATCCTTCATACATGTATCAATACATAAGAACATGTGGGAATACATGGTCATTTGCATACTTTAACATACATTAAGGATTTCACCAAGTACCTACCAGACATTGTTAATACTTCTGCTGTTTTGAACGGATCTTTAAAGATAGGGAATGTTTTCTCCTTCAGATATAGTACTGTGATGTCAGTATCGGTTGAAGTTATATTTTATTAAGCGTGATGAGTTCTTTCGGTTTGGAAAATCGAGCCAAAATTGAAAAACCGACGGTAAACGACTCCCAGTTAAGATGTCACAAGTTGATCGATCGAGGTACACGTGAGAACAGCGAGTTAGTGAAAAATACGCCAGAATCGTATGAGCTTCTCTTATACCTTCACTTGATGTTGGCAGGTATGACTGTTTGTTCCACCAATTTCTTTCTCTAGTGAGCCAAACTTGTCGGATACGCTTAGAAAATATTCACTTGACCCGTGTTTGAACCTGTTGTTTTTTGGTAACCTATTATTTAACATCGATCTTCTCTTTCGACCATTTGCGTTTCGTGATTGTCCACTGCCTGGGAAATATTTTTGCTATTAAATTCGGTAACCTCTGCTGCACATCTCAGTGTCTTAAAACCAAGCTGCTGTCCATGAAAACCTGTCCAATCTGTTTTTTGCGTTGAGAAGGATTGATTAAACGAACACAAGCTAGAACTAGAATATCTTATATCAAACTTGATAATAAAGAGAAACTTAGGATTCGACGATGGAGATATTGGTACGAAAAATACCTGGATTTTATTTATATTAATTCCAAACATCAATCAAACATCAATCATCAAACATCAATCCATTAATTCCAAACATCAATCAAGTTTTCTCTATATTTTTAAAAATGCGTTGATTTGGTTATTGGCCACATTTAAGAGGGTGAAAAGATTTAGACAATAGCATTAGTATATGAATTTCCTCAGTGGAAGGTAGGGTTGTGGCAACAAGTTATCATGGAACACAGCAACAAATTTTATTGATCTGAAAAAATATTCATTTGACCATCTACAAAGACTTTCACTGGTTCATGATGACAAATAGTTTTTGAAAAGGCTTGAATATTTGATAAATCAACCAACTCAAGGATTAACACCAGGTTGTACATTTAATACATATGCAGCTTCCATTTTTCCACGAAAAACTTTGTAATATATTTCAACCCAATTATTTTCCACCACTTGTAAATGCCATTATAAATAATTATGCTGGAACCCTGTCTCAAAGAAAATTGGTGGCATATACCCCATGTCAGAAATTCCATGTTCAGAATAACCGACAGGATCGAGGAGGGTGTATGAGGGAAAAGGCCTGGTTTTTTTATGTCTCATTCGCTTTGCATTCTCATTGCTTGCTGACTAGTTGATGAGGTTGGGCTGTCGTGGGGCAAGGGACTGAGGATTTTGGCTTGGGAGTAGATTGAAGGGAGATTTTTAAGAAAAAAGTGATATTTTTCAAGCCTAGAAACTATCGTTGTGAAAAGCCAGACTCATACTAAGTGACTGACATTCTCATTCTTTTAAAATAGTTTCAGGAAGGATACAGCGGTATTTAATTGCGTAACTTTGTTTCGTGGGCTGTGCAGAGAACTTAAATTTGACAATACATTTATAGCCAAAACCGAACCCTACACCAAAACATATAACAGATCATGCAAATTAGAGCATTTAAAGCGATTTTGGCTCGAAGTATTAACATAAAAGGGTGGGAAGATTATGAAAATACTTTCGCACAAATGAAGTCTGATTGCATGTTGAGATTTGGCTCTACAATTACAATTTACAATTACAATTTATCACTTATAGAGCGCTATTTACAATGACAGATCAACAGCGCTTTACAATCAATTCTCACCCGCCTATCCCACCCCAAGGGAGGACATCCATCACACAGTAATCTCGTGCGTGGGAAATTAACGTCTCCTACCCCTAACCCTGTAGGAGACGGGAACTCCATTTATTCGTCCCTATCCGAGAAGACTAGAATATCTCACCATTTCTTGATGTTATAGAAAGGAAGCATATTCTTCTCAATTATTTTAAGACCTTGAGTGTTTGTCCGGCCGGGGCTCGAACCCTCGACCTCCCACACAACAGTCCAGCGCTCTATCCATTGAGCTAACCGGGAAGCGGTAAAAGGCTCTAAAGCTCATATAAAAAGCATGTCGTACACTAAACAATCAAATTTGTTTCTGCATTTCTTAAGCACTTCGAAACGCTTTAGCGGGTCCTGAGGCATCGTCCCTGCATGTTCTTGTAATGTTTGGCAAACACGGAGGATTATTGTTTATGTCCTTTCACACAATCATGTAAATGTCCTCGTGTGTAACCTACATAACCCGCATCGCACAGGTCACATTGAAAACTTTAGCTCTTGTTCAATTTTTTGGCTCACAAACACAGGCTGGATGGTGGTGTGTACTTTAACGCTTAGATCCTTTAGTTGTTTCCTCACAATATCTGCTGAGATTTGGTCTTTACATGGCAAATAAACTCGAACCGTGTCATTCGCCTCTTTCGACGGCGACAAAAGCTGATGCTGGTCACAAGCCTTTGAGTCAACGAAACTTTTGATGGTGAAGTTAGCGGGGTGTTTGGGGTACTTCAATACTGACTTCAAACGGTCACATTTGTCCGAAAAATGTGAGCAAGATGAAGATAAAAGAGGTGCTCGATCAAGCATAGTTCCTGGTGGACCCTTTTGGAACCGATTTTCAACATGACTCTGATAGTTCAAGAGTAGACTTGAATTATTGGGTTTTACTTTCTTACCTTTACTCTCTTTGTCTCTATTTGAGGCGATCGGTTGAGTAATTGGAAACCCAGAAATGGAGGCATGCCATTGCATACGGTTTCCAACGTGAATTTTACGGAAGAATGTGCCTTGTTAGTAAGCGTGTCCAGGAAGTTAGATGCTGTTGCCATATTCGGCATGATGGTGAGCGTATCGCCTACATATCTGCGATAGAAAGAAGGGTGTATATCCTCTCGCTCAAGGTTTTCTTCGATGTGGGACATGAACACATTAGCTATTAAGGACCACTGAAGAGGGGAACCCATAGCCACACCATCTGTCTGTTCGTACAAGGCTCCCGTAAACTGGAATAGTTGTTCTTTGGTAGCTCAGTACAGTGAGAAGGTGAACAAGTTCCGTTTTGGTGAAGTTTGGGTCGTATGTTGTATTAAACCAGCTGTTTGTGAAAGCTCTTCTCGCGAGAATCTCTATCGTTTCAAATAGGGGTACGTTAGTAAACAGGGAAGAAACATACACGTGTAAATGTATTCATTTAGCTCAAAAGCTGAAAGATCTTCATTTCTTTGTGTTCACCCTTCGTTTTCCAAAATTTTTTAAGCATTCTAACCTGTAGTTCAGTTTTTCGAATGTATATTTTTTGGTCCAAAATGAACTCTTCAACATAACAAGCAGATGCCAACGTCCCTTCGAGCCATTTTCCAAGCGTGCAGTTGGTTGAGCAACGGCTGTCAGATATTACGGGAAAATTTAGTGATTTTTCCGTGTGGATGTTTAAGCATATTTATTCGTTGTTTTCGGTATTCTAACCGTTCTCAATTCATGCGAATTTCTTTAATTCGTTTTAGTGATTCAAATAATATAAAAAATGCCACAGTAGTTTTGGAATAATCAACTTAACTTCTACAGCTGCATCTCGGTACTTTTGTTGTTCGATTCTAGTCAAATTTGATGATCTTTCTGGAAAAGATTGGTTCTCATGGTAGTTGGCAGCTGAGTTTATACTCGTAATTTAAATTTCCTTTTATACGACCAAACTTAACACCGATCTTGCTTAGATAAGCAGACACTTTTAATTGAACGTATCATGCACGATCCTCGCAGTAGATAGCGCTATTTAAGCAATAGCGAAAATCAGACCTGAAAAAAACCAGGCCTGTACGGGATTCGAACCACTGACCTCTGCGATACTAGTGCAGCGCTCTACCAATTGAGCTAACAAGCCAACTGGGAGCAGGCCGTTAAGTTGATTCGTAATAAACCCGTGAAAGTGATAAATCAGATACAATGAAATATATGAAGTTCATATATTTTGAACTGCGGTATTAGATACGTATGATGCACGATCCGGGTTTATTACGAATCAACTTAACGGCCTGCTCCCAGTTGGCTTGTTAGCTCAATTGGTAGAGCGCTGCACTAGTATTGCAGAGGTCAGTGGTTCGAATCCCGTACAGGCCTGATTTTTTTCAGGTCTGATTTTTCGCTATTGCTTAAATAGCGCTATCTACTGCGAGGATCGTGCATCTTACGTATCTAATACCGCAGTTCAAAATATATGAACTTCATATATTTCATTGTATCTGATTTATGACTTTCACGGGTTTATTACGAATCAACTTAACGGTCTGCTCCTAGTTGGCTTGTTAGCTCAATTGGTAGAGCGCTGCACTAGCATCGCAGAGGTCAGTGGTTCGAATCCCGTACAGTCCTGATGTTTTTTTCAGGTCGGATTTTCGCTATTGCTTAAATAGCGCTATCTACTGCGAGGATCGTGCATCATACGTATCTAATACCGCAGTTCAAAATGTATGAACTTCATATATTTCATTGTATCTGACTTTTAATTGTATTTTTCATTTTATTTTAGGAAGTGCTCTGTTGTAATTACCATGGGTATATTTGCAATATCAAAGCTGGGAATTCTCTCCTGACTGAGTTTCCTATTTTTAATGGCCTAAAGTTTATTAAATTTGCTTTCACAATCTCGACATATAAGTGTCTAGACAGAAATCGTTTCACTTCAAAGAGACCTTGTTCCGCTCCTTTGTGTTCTTATTCAAATATGGTAAATTTGTGTAACAATAGAACCACGCGCTCGATAGTACTTAAGCAAGTACGTTTTAAAGCTTTGTTGAATACATCGTTGATTACATCCTTGTTAACATCCTTGATTATATCTGGGATTACAAAAATGAAGAGGCTAGAGGTCATGTCAGTTGTTGGCCTGACTGACCTAGATTAAAAGTTTACTGTGGAACCAAGTGCTGTCTCATCCTTGACGTCCGTAGAAGCTCGCTTGAAGAGGTCGCCTCTACCAGGGAATCGTGACGAATTCCCGTTCTCGCTGCGGAGTTGTCTCTACTAAGCTAGCTCCCTCCCGTTATTGTTGTGCCTTCCGCGAAAGTCCAGTTTGGGCGCGCGAAAACTATCGCCACACAGATCACATTCCCTTCGACTTGTTCATTCATCACTAGTTATTTTTCATTATTCGCCTTACTGATTGGGGTAACGAGATTTTTCACGACGAGATCTTGTCTCTATAGATTGAATACATTAAAGGTTAATTATGTTCGGCTTCTGTCAAAGTGTCAGAGAGCTTTTCCTTGAAATGCCGCCCAAACGCGTGTTTCGAGAACCAGAGAGTCCCGAGGAAAAAGAGAAGTACTTGGATAGTTGTATGCCAAAGTCTACGCGATATGCCACAAAGTGGGCTTACAAAATATTTGGCGAGTGGCAAAGTTCAAGAAGAAATAAAGAAGCTAACTTTGAGGAAAGGCTGATAGTTTCTAAAGAAACTGTTAGGGGCTGCGTCGGTGGGGGTAACAAAATAATTTGGATATATCAACAAAGTTGAAATGGTAAATTGGCCACCGTAACGATTACAAAAGCTGACGTTTCGAGCGTTAGCCCTTCGTCGGAGCGAATAGAGGAATTGTGGGTTGTGTGTGCTTTTAAAAGCAGAAATGGAGCTACGTTATTGGTGGGAACATGGCAACGAGAAAAACACGAACAAATTAGTGCAATGAAAAAAAAGAGAAAAAGTTTTTCTCGTTGCCATGTTCCCACCAATAACGTAGCTCCATTTTCTGCCTTTAAAAGCACACACAACCCACAATTCCTCTATTCGCTCCGACGAAGGGCTAACGCTCGAAACGTCAGCTTTTGTAATCGTTACGGTGGCCAATTTACCATTTCAACTTTGTTGATATATACAAATTATAACTTTGAGGAAAGAAGATTCAAAGTCAAAGTGGACAATGTCTAAAGCTTAGAAACGAAGCTTCTAAGCTTTAAATCCTTGAATGTTTGGTTGACAAAGTTTGTAGCGGAGGTGTGTAAAGAGAATGGAGAGTGATACCCTCCTAGAAGTTTGTATAGTATCTGCTGTGGATTGCAGATCACTAGTGACCTAAATATAAAGATCACTAGCGAACTTTACGTAAAGATCGTTTTATTTGAGAATAAGCGATAATAGCATTGTTTGCACATTGAACCCCAGGAACTGAAATCAAAGCCGCCACCGGACTTTTCAGAATGATCGTAGATTACCAGGTATGAAGGGTCATACACGTGATGTTTTATCAATGTTTTGATGGGCTGTTAGCCTCATAAATTATTAATGAGATTTTGAAGACCAATTACAGAGCGGAATGAAGCCAGAAAAAAATGCATGAAAATTGCTTCATCTCTCTTATGTAAACGTTCATGTCACAGAAACAAAAAGTTCAAAAATTTGATCGCGGGTACTTTTAGGACATCTCCGGTATATCGTTTTCATTTACGGGTGGCAACGAATTTAAAATCAGCAATGGGAACTTATACAAGTGATCCTATAACCAGTTTTGTAAGGTATATTTATAAATTTAAGCCAATTTACCCCTTGCTGTATATTCACTCCGTTGACAGAAAAGGATGATTGATTTCCTTAGAAAACGGTAAACAAATGAGACGAAAATCAGCACTAGGCTAAAACGTAAAATATGACATCGGTTGGTGTCTTAGCATTATCCGAAAGCGTTATTCTGTTGAATGCCGTTGTGAATATTTTGTTGTAAACAGAGCACATTTACAGAACGTTAAATCTTTAGAACCAAAAAAAAAAGTGTTATTAGGGCTTCTGCAAACGTCTTCCAATTTCGACGTTCATACTGACTGACATAATTAAGACGAAAAAGATTTGGAACTTAAAATCAGATGATGCAATTTAAAAAATGGGAATAAAGTAACCCTAACGTTTTGTGTCAACTCGCTATCTATTCTTAACAGCATAAATAAGCAGGCAACTGAACGAAAACACTGATTACGGTGTTATATTTACAATATAACTTTAAATAAGTTAAAATATACAGCTTATACTTATCACATGGAACTCTTTTTTTTTAATTAATAACATTTTTCTACGACTTCTTTGAATCTCTTTTTGGCACACTTCTCATACCAATTGATACGAACTGACTATGAAAGAAAAAGTTTCTTTCAAAAGCATTTTTGAAGGGTGCGGGAGTCGGAATGGGGATGATAACGAGAAAATGACGAGAGAATATAGAGCGACTTGAGTTGAAGAGATCGATTGCCCAGTCGGACCAAATCCTTTAAATCGAGTCTCTAAGTTTTTGTCTCCCATCTCACACATGAAGAAAAATTAAAGTTGGCAAACGTCATTGCGAAGCTCATTTTCTTTCAACATTTCTGTCCGCCACGCTCAACTCGTCAGTAGATAGGAAAAGAGTAAATGGCATCATTCACAACCACGTATGGAATGTAGCTCATGGACGGCATCGGTTGTTGGCATACACAAGCAGCGGAATCGTCTTTCTTTTCCTGTTTAGCATCTCTTTTCCTCAAGCGAGCTCGTCGATTGGAGAACCAGACCTTAAGAGACAAGCAGAATTACGATTTAAACAAAAAAAATGGAGATCATGTTGACGCATAACAACCTAAAACACTGCTTCTAAAAAAATTAGGCGCCATTTTGCCAATGGCTAGTATACGAATGTCACGTCTTCCGGGATAAACACGAGCAGTGTAACAGATAGAAGTGCGTTTATATTGCCTATGTTTGTATTGTATGGCTTGTTATCGAGTCTGGTTCGCTCTAATTGTTTGTTAATAATTTGAATATATCAACAAAGTTGAAATGGTAAATTGGCCACCGTTACGATTATAAAAGCTGACGTTTCGAGCGTTAGCCCTTCGTCGGAGCGAATAGAAGAATTGTCGGTTGTGTGTGCTTTTAAAGGCAGGTTTGTTAAGTTGTAGCCTTGATATTTTTTTATTGTCAAAAAAGGCTACCCCAATCGAATGTACAAAATCAGAAGAAACCAAGTTTGACTTTTCAATATCTAGATTAGAATTATCCGTATGCTTGTGGATGTCAGTCTGGGTTTCGCCTCAAGTATTGCTTAAATTTGTGTTATTCTGTTATTCTATTCCTAAACAAACTTCATTAATGACAACGATCCCCCTATTCAACCTTTCGATAGATCGAGAAAAAAATTATCTCTAAGGTACCTTTAAATAACATTTTCAGAAAGAGCTTTTTAATTGATATGTTTGACGAAAAACTAAACCTATAGAAAGGTAGGTTCTCCGAAATGTACGTTGTTGCATATATTTCAATATAGAAAGATGGTTTTCCAACCTGCACGCGAGCTTCTGTTAGTGACAGTCTCTGAGCTAATTCCTCTCGTGTGTACACATCCGGGTACTGTGTCTTCTGGAAGGCCTTTTCAAGGGCCCGTACTTGGTCTTGTGTAAATTTGGTGCGGCTGCGACGTTGTTTTCGAGCGATGAAGAAATCATTGTCCAAACTGCTGTACGTGTAACTTGGTGAAAAGGTGCTCAAAGTTTTAAATTCTACTCCTGCAAGACATATTTTTTCATCGATGCAGAAAAAATTAGCTGAAAATATCATTTATCCCCCTTCCCCCATATTGAGTATACCCTGACGCAAGAGTGAAGAGGAAGTTAGCTCCTTTTCCACCAGTTTGTAAATATAGCGTGACAACTAACAATTTGAGATGACGTCAATTAAGCCGATCAAGACAAACGTCAACTTTCCTTTCTCTTTCCAACTGCCTTTATTTTAAAGAAGTAGCTGCACCCAGCGCAGTATTTTAAAATCAAGTCGGACGCGAGCAGTACCTCAATTCATCATTCTGAATGGCCGAAATTGTTTTTAGGAGTATCTGACTCAAATTATCGGCATTTCAATATCAGCACGATTTTTTTTTGGAATAATGTTTTTCATCATAGTTATCTAATCGTTTTATTACTAAGCTTTTGAGTTTAAAAAAATTTTTCGAGACTAAAAATATTTTTTTTTTCGTTTGGACTTGATGACAATCTTGAAAAATACATATGCATTATAAGTACTAATGCCACGTCAAACCCGAGACTACAATGGACAACGTAATCATTTATACAAAACGAAAACAGTAACAAAGTCAACAAAGTCACCTGGTGGGTAAGAATCTGTGTCGTCCTTAGCTGTTGGACTCGGTGGATCATCTTCCTCTTTCACAAACGTCGGAGGTAGAAAAAACTCTTTGTCATCAGAATCCTTACAGCTCTTTCCACTTGACTTATTTCGCCACAGAACAGTATTCTTTCTTTCCCCAGTTTCTTGCACGATCTTGGACTTTAATATTTGACTTATGGCGTTAAGTGAAGGCACGGTACTTTTGGTGCATACATTTTCTCTAAGGAGACGATCCCGAATCTCCCATGAAAAGATTCCTCCGTTCTCATTTCGGTAATGGTCAATTTTTTGTTCGATTTCTGGAGTCACATCGCGAGCTTTATTCAAAGCGACCATTCCAGGATCAACGGTACCCGTCTCTTGGTATCGGCACAAGATTTTACTTACACAACCATGAGAAACTCGCAGTTGACGGCTAATGTCACAAGGCCTGACACCTTTTTGTGCCAGTTCAATGATCTTCCATCGAAGAAGTTTTGGAAGTGGTCTGCCATTTATGAAAACTCCACCGAGCTGATTTACTTTCCCTTGACCTAAGTTTCAAGGCAATCAGCCATACGAGTAAGCATCTCGCAAATTCGCCGTACTAAGCTAAAATTAAAAGCGCTATTTTTCCCTGATTCACCCAGTTTTACATCTTTTCATGTTTAGTTGGTGTCAAAAAGCACTGAAGGAGTTCCAAAAGATTTTTACTGGTTTAATTTATACGGAGAACGAAGGCAGAACGAATCATGTGTGGAGCGAGGACATATCGCTTAAGTTTAATTGTACTTTGAGGTTTAAGGGAAAGTAAACAGCGCACTAAAAGGTTACCTGTAAATGTGAAAGCTTCCATGCTTCTTAGGAGTCTTTGGAACTAAAGTATGCGACAGTGATGTAGGACATAGAATTAACCGTACATATAATGCCTAGCTCCTTTTAAAGGCTCATATTCTTAGCTCGATGACGCAGATAGGCGTCAATAGCAACTATTCAGTTAAAGGGTTTAGTCAAGCGTTGTGGTCTAATATAGCATTAAGAGGTATTAAACAAACAGTAGCTTACAACAATTAGTAATTCAGGAAGTTTTAAAAAAATGATCGTTTTGTTTGGGCGACCAAGCCTTGCAGTGAAATTTCGCATCACGAAAGGATAGATCACGATTCGGTTTCTCACTTCTCAAGTCTACTGGATTTCGTGCAGGGTTCATCGTTTTCAAATCGTACAATCTTCAGTTGGCGACAAGTAATCTTTATTTACCGTGATATTTGTGAGGCGCCATTTACTGACACTCAACTATATTTGTTACAAACAGCATGTAATTTAAATATTAAGTAGATTGGCATACTTCTAAAGTAAATTTGAAATGAAGGGCAATGCGGGACAACTTGTAGTTTCCTTGCGATGTTATGATTGTTTCATTCTAGAGGTTCGCTAAACATTATACTATTTCGTTTTGCTGTTCGTCGTAGATATCAAACATAGCGATTTTTCATGGTGTTAAGGCGATTTCAGTTGTTAATAAGCGAATGTTTGGAAGGCAGTATAGGATGCATCAACGGTTGATCAGGTTAATTGACTTCGTGTAAATAACCATGTCGCTCTTGACAAAAGGACGTGGACTTCAAACGCTGAGTCACGAATATTGTGTCACCATGGTTATCTCACAAACATTATTAAAGAGTTCAGTTACTAAGCCGCTCAAGCCAATCTTGAGCATTAAACCAATCAACATGCCAAAGAAATAAAGTTCTCTAACCCTTTCTTTAAGCTTTTATGAAAGTAAGAACTGCCGGTGATAATTTTTTCTTTATGAGTGTTGACTTACAACCAGTGGTTCGCTCAGTTTGAAAACAATTATAATAAACACCATGTGAAAATGCCCGGCAGCCGAGCACAGCAGTCAGAAATTTCCACGGAAATTCCACTGAAAAGTTTATTTTAAACTTCTTTGTTTAGAGATGTCGAGCGAATCCAAAACTTAATTCGGTTTTTTAGTGAACAAATATTTCCGAGATTGTGCAAACCGTAAATCGGCAAAACTCGTAGAAATACCCAGCGATACTACACAACAAAACGTTTAGTAACATATTTAAATTTCGTTCTCGTGTAACTGCTTTTCTTCGTTCGATTTATGTAATAAACTTGGATCAGTGTTCGTCAGAAAAGTAATTTAAATTGTCCACAATTTTTTTTCGTAGCTTCCGTCCAATTCGTCGCTTGCGCGATGCGAGAAAACCTGTCTAGCCGGTTCTCTAGAGTACAAATACCGCGAGATATCTAAATCTTTTTGGGCATTATTTGTAGAGTCTAAGAAACACAATTGGATGATAAAAGGCAATATATAGTCTTCCTCATCCGTGACGTTCTCATGAATCCGTCATGATAGAAGTTTGCTCGTTGACGACTTGTAATGTTTTCTTGCGCACAAACTAATGCGGCCGTCTCTCAGTATTCGCTTTATCGCAAATATCGAAATCAAATAATCTCGAGTCCTAGCGTTAGGTCGTTCGAATGTTTATGTTTCTTAGCTTCTTGAGGGTTTAGCTTCGTAAACATATTTCAAATTTACATATGCCACAAAGTGCCCTCCTACAAGCGAAAACCTAGGCATCAGGTTTTGTCAGTGTTAATTGAGCCCTCTACCCCAAAAGCATACTTTTGACATTCAACCACTTTCCAGCCATGGAGTGTTAGGCCAGTGGCTGAGGTGTAACAAAGCACAAGCCTCACTACAAGTCATGCGATACAGGCTATCAATCAGAATGAATAGGAGAAGCCTCTTCCAGGCTCAGAGAACTGGGGAAAAAGGGTAGTTCGCCGTGGAGTTTTAAAAACCTACCCTCCCCACCCCTTGAGCTTTCCGCATGGAGCCCATTGCAACCCATCCTTGGATAGGTTGGTAACTGAACTGCGTGTGAGCATTAGCCTTAACGTTAAGCCATCTGCATTTCCTTCGGCCAGGCTTGCTTGAGTCGGGCGGTGCCCACCTCCATGCGAAAACCTAGCCGTCAGGTTTCTGCCTTCTGCGTTGGAATTTCAACCACTTTCCAACCACAGGGTGTTCACCACTAGCTGAGCCCTGGGCAGGGCATGAACCTGACTGTCAATCTTGAAACACAACGGGCATGCTTTTCAAATCCATTCAGACATAGATACATATATTCTTTTTTGGATGAATTTACTATTAAAACAGTGGAACAGTTAAGTTTAGCCTTCCCAGTTGTCACACGCGATTACGGCAGGTTTGCCGTTCTTAAAAAGATTTCACAGCCGATGGGAAAAATTTTGAACGGAGAGAAACTCTGAGAGATTCTTGTAGTAGGTTAACCGAGGTATTTACTTCAACGCCAAATTAATGCATTTCAGCGTTAAAGAGCCAAAATGTGTGATCTTTTTTTAGCCCATCAGAAAAGTATCTTACTAAAGTTTCATTGTGCCGTTACCCAAGGAATTTTTTGTTAATTTTTCAAAATATTTCAATGCGAATGCTTCTGTTAAAAGACACAACTAAGGCTGAAGAGCTTAGTTAAATGAGGAGAAGTATCAGGAAAGTCTAGGTGTTATCTCATTGACTCACATAAGTTATTTGAATTGGAATGGTAAATAAGATGATAACTGATCCGGTATATAATTGCACGTTCATTCCTCGGAAGTTCCTTACCTTCCCCTTTCTCCTAGTTTTGCCTGCCTTGAAGAAGCATAGTTGAACAACATGTTTTTACGAGTGTGGAATCTATGTGATTATAAGCTTCAACTATGACAACTCAAGCACAGTAATAGATTTAAGATAAAGTTTAGAACAGCTTTATCGAGTAATCCTTAGTCATGCAATCTTAAAATAAGTAAAAATCAAAATAGCGTTAATTTCAGGTTTTGCTTAAGTATTGTATTATCTACAAACTAGCTCGTATTAAAGGCCATAAATCTCATAACAAAACGAAGACATGATTGAAAATTGAGAAAAAACACTCAGAATCACAGAGGATTAACTTTTGTTGATTTGTGTTGTGTTTCAGTGACATGACAGTAGAGATGCAGGATAGTTGGCACTTACATGGAGATATTACAGGTTCTGGTCTTTTCATAGATTTTTTAGTACCCCCAAGGTAATTAACATTTTCGATGTTATCGTTAATATTTATAGTCATAATACTCGAAGATTTTGTGCGTTATCTATCCATAAACTAACTGACCATTCAACTTTTGCATCGGTGTCAGTAAAATTTACAACATTTTGTTCTGTTGCAATGGCAAGCTTTCATTAATTTCTAGTTATGACAAGTTATTCTCTTTTGGAAATCCTAACGAAAAAGCCCAGCTTAAAATAGCTTTGTTACGGGGCATGAAAATGTCACATACAGATAACGTGATATTGATAATAGAACGGTTGCTTTATCTTTACTTGTTCTTCGCTTTTCCTACACGCGTCAACACTCTAGATGAGGGCCGGGAAAGCTGATGAAATGCGGTGAGAGAAAACCACAACGGTCAGATTGAGCGATCAATTTCCGGTGCTCTTTTCTACGACGAGATTTCCCCCTTCCTGCAAAATGGTCATCGTCATAGACCACTTTCATAAATGGCTGCCGGATTAATATTTTTTTGTTGAAATTTGAATTAGCCCTTCTGGCCTCGCTTGAGATAATGTATTCTTTTGAATTTTGTACTGGAGAACGAGGCCAGAATGGCTAATTTAAATTTAAACAAAAGAATATTAATCCGGCAGCCACTTATGAAAGTGGTCTATACCAAGGAAAAAATCGTTGTCGATGATTCTGTTTTCAGTTCCCCTGTCACAGCGTATCCTTCTTAGAACCTCTCCAAGTTGTTGAACTACATTTAGGTAATTTGAGCCAATAACCCTGGGATTCTTGTTTGTAGAATCAACTTCCAACCAAAGAATCCTGCTCGAGAACCAAGCTTATCCCATCCATCAACGTTTCGTCAGAAGTTTGGCCCTGGGGTGACATATTTTCGTCTCTTTAGCTAACGTCTTTGACGACGCTCCACATTCAGGGTCTATAAGCCAAAAGAACTTGATAACAGTATCAAATAATGAGATACAATGAAACATATGAAGTTCATATATTTTGTACTGCGGTAGTAGATACATATGATGCACGATCCTCGCAGTAGATAGCGCTATTTAAGCAATAGCGAAAATCAGACCTGAAAAAAAAAATCAAGCCTGTACGAGATTCGAACCACTGACCTCTACGATACTAGTGCAGCGCTCTACCAATTGAGCTAACAAGCCAAATGGGAGCAGGCCGTTAAGTTGATTCGTAATAAACCCGTGAAAGTGATAAAAATGAGATACAATGAAATATATGAAGTTCATATATTTTGTACTGCGGTATTAGATACATATGATGCACGATCCTTGCAGTAGATAGCACTGTTTAAGCAATAGCGAAAATCAGACCTGAAAAAAATCAGGCCTGTACGGGATTCGAACCACTGCAGAGGTCAGCAGAGGTCTGCAGAGGTCAGTGGTTCGAATCCCTTACAGGCCTGATTTTTTTCAGGTCTGATTTTCGCTATTTAAAAATAGCGCTATCTACTGCGAGGATCGTGCATCATATGTATCTAATACCGCAGTACAAAATATATGAACTTCATATATTTCATTGTATCTCATTTTTATCACTTTCACGGGTTTATTACGAATCAACTTAACGGCCTGCTCCCAGTTGGCTTGTTAGCTCAATTGGTAGAGCGCTGCACTAGTATCGCAGAGGTCAGTGGTTCGAATCCCGTACAGGCCTGATCTTTTTCAGGTCTGATTTTCGCTATTGCTTAAATAGCGCTATCTACTGCGAGGATCGTGCATCATAAGTATCAAATAAGATATTCACAACAAATCCTATTTCGTCTTTGGTTCGATTCCACAGACAGAAGACGTCGTCAAAATACCTCTTCCAAACTAACGACTTAGTTGTGCTCTGGGTGATAATGCCCTATCTCTATTTTCTCCGTAAAAATATCGGCGAAAGCTAATGCCGTTCTTTGTCGTTTCCGTTCCATTTGTGAGAAAAAGTATCGAGTTCCAGGTTTATTCTTCTATTCTGTCTTTGGTTCTGTTCCACAGAAAGAAAACGTCGTCAAGATACCTTTTGCAACGTAGCGATTTAGTGGTGCTCTGAATGTTATTACACTATTTTATTTTTGCCATAAAAACGTTGGCAAAAGATACTGCCGTTGTTGTATTCTTTGCCGTTTCCCTTCAGTGTATGAGGAATAGTATCGAGTTCCCGGATAATAACAACAACAGATCAACTTTTATTTTGAGAAACGGACCTCGATATGGATTTGCCGTACTCGACTACCATTCCTGCTCGATAAGGAAAAGACGTCGTTGATCCGAGGCTGGTTTGAAATGGTACTCGAATTTTTATTCGAGTACCGTGAACATGAATCGAGATCGGTTGCTAAGATACCAAATGTGGTCCAGTAATCTTACTCGACCAGAAGTCGTACTCGACTTGTAGTCATCGAGCTCAATTACCAGTTAGTTAAGCATGTTTTACCACGTTAACTGCCTTCTACCCGCAGTTAACCATGTTCTACCACGTTAATCCTCACATATCCCCCGTTAGCCATGTTCTACCACTTTAACCCCCATCTACCCTAAGTTAACCGTATTCTACCGCGTTAACCTCCATCTACCGTAACTTAGCCATGTTGTACCACGTTAACCCTCATCTAACCTTAGTTACCCATCTACCCTTAGTAGATCACGTTACCTTTGTTGAACCCTAAGTAAACCAAGCTCTTTCACGTTAACCCTCATCTACCCAAAGTTAACCACGTTCTACCTCGTTAGCCCTCGCCTACCCAGATTTAGTCATGTTTTATCACGTTAACCTTAACGTTAACCTTAAGTTAACCATGTTGTACCACACTAACCCTCATCCACTGTAAGTTAGTCATGTTCTGCCACACAAACCCCGATCTACCCTTCGGTAACCATATTCTACCACGTTAACCCTCATCCCCTGTAAGTTAGTTATGTTCTCCCACGTAACCCCATCTACCCTAGGTTAACCATGTTCTACCACGTCAACCCCCATTAACCCTAAGTAAACCATCTTCTTCCACGTTAACCCTTTTCCACTAGCCATTTTCTATCAAGTTAGCCCCCCTCTAGCCAAAGTTAACTTTATTCTACCACATTAACTTATTGTGGGTTAATCTTGTTCTACCACGTAAACCCTCATCTACCCTAGATTAACCATATTCTACCACGTTAACCATCAATTACCCTAAGGTAGTCATGTTCTACCACGTTGACCCATTTCCACACTAAGTTAACCATGTTTTTACATGCTAACCCTTATTTACCCTCAGTTAACCATGTTTTGACACGTTAACCCTAACCTACCCTAAGTTAACCATGTCCTACCACGTTAACCCTAGTAGTAGTAACCCTTAGTAGTAGTAAAACTTCATTTATACATGGTATCAATTCACATTACATGCTCTTCCATCGAGCCGTGTTCTAAATACAAATTAATTGATGAATTAACCAATAATATATCTAACTAAATTATCTGCACAAGGTTTTAAAATGACTATAAAAACGATTTCATTACTTATATTTACTTATCAATATTAATCAAATACATGACTTAAAGCAACGAAGAGTTGGCTGTAGCTTAGCGCTCAAGGGCAGGCTGTTCCATAGAACAGAACCACGATATTGGAAACTTCGCTTACCTGCTTCAGTACTCGGTCTAGAAACGAAAAGGTTGTATTTTGACTTTCTTAGATTATGCGAGTGAACACTGGATATAGATTTTAAAAGATTGTTTAAACGAGTCGAAGCAGGGTTATGGAGAGTAAAAAAAAAATGACTGCTAGTTGTTTAGAACGCCTCCGCTCCAAGGAATCCCAACCGAGGTCACTGAGTAAAGTGGAGGATCTAATATTTAAGACAGAAAAGGTTATTAAGCGTGCAGCCCTATTTTGTAATTTTTGGAGTCTCACAGATTGACATATACCTATGCAGCCCCCACACGGAGCTGCAATAATCTGCAATAAGGTTGGACGAGAGCTTTATAAATTATAATAAGAGTCTCATGAGGAACCAAGCTTCTGACACGTCGGGCAGCCCGGAGGCCAGCGGATACGTTTTTGACAATGTTGTCAATATGGGAATCCCAGGCTAAGTTCTCATCCAAATCAATACCAAGATACTTGTAGGTTTTAGCTCCTTCTAAGAAATGGTCATCAATTTTCACATCAAACTGATAGTTTAAGTTAGCCAATTTTTTACGGCTACTGAAAATAGAAAATTTTTAATTTTTTTTACATTTAAACTAAGTTTATTAGCTCGTAGCCAGGTCTTAATCTGGGCTAAGTCACTATTCAATTTGTATTGTAAGTCAGCTGGATTATTTGAACTTAGAGTAAGACTTGTGTCGTCAGCGTAGATTCTAGGCACAGAGTATAGGGGGGCACGCCGGGAGGTCATTTATATAGACTAAGAAAAAAAGCGGTCCCAGGATCGATCCCTGTGGGACACCAAAAATAATGGGGCAGTAGTCCGATAAATGTCCATTTATAAAGGGTTTCTGCTTACGATCTGTTAAGTAAGATTCAAACCACTTGAAAGTATGGAAATCCACTCCATAAAGTTGAAGTTTCTGTAGTAGGATCTGGTGATCTACTGTATCGAAAGCTTTTTTTAGGTCGAGAAAAAGTACACCATTTATCAGACAACTGTCTATGTTCAGGTACCACTCGTTAGTAGCTTCCAGAAGGGCAGTTTGAGTGGAATGCTCGGGTCTAAATCCACACTGAGTGTCAGCGAAGAGCTCATACATTATTAGATACTCATGAAACTGGTCGGAAGCTATTTTTCCTATCAGTTTGCTAATCACAGACAAAACGGAGATTGGCCTGTAGTTGTTAGGGTCACTTTTCGCCCCTTCTTTGTCTATGGGCGAGACTCTGGCCAACTTCCATTCATCTTGGAATATACCAGTGGTGATAGACAGATTGATTATATTAAGGACGGCGCAACTATAGGTGCTGCATCTCTAAGTAAGCGACAGGACATCCCATCAAAGCCACAAGCTTTATTTAACGGGAGTGAGTTAATTAGTTTTAGAACAGTATCATTGGTCGTTTCTTTCAACATAAAGGTTTGTGCTACAGGGTGGACATAGTCGCTAAAGGAAATATCAGGCGGAGGAATTTCGCTGCCAAGTGATGGTCCTACATTTGAAAAATGATTTTTTAAAACATCACTTATTACTCGAGGGGAAGTATAAGCAGCATTTCCAATTTCGAGAGCGTTGATTCTAATTGTCTCTTTTGTGTTTGCCATAATAAGACTTATTCCTTTCCACGACTTCTTAATATCTCCTTGATTTACTGCGAAATATGCATTATAATAAGATGATTTAGCCAGTTTCATCGCTTCATTCACTTGGTTTCTGACTGATTTATACCTTGACCAGCTTTCCTCAGTTTTTAGTCTGCAGGCAATTTTTTATAACCTGTCTCATTCGAACATCAGCCTCTTCAAGTCTGGGCTAAGCCATAGGGCAGGACTACTTTTAACTATATTTTTTACTTATAAGGAGCATGAAGATTTAAGACATGGAGAAACAGGTCTCTCCAGACAGCCCAAGCAGAATTTGGATCATTGTGGTAAGTTACAGTGTGCCATGGAGCCAGGCCTAGCTCCCGCTTAAAGCAAGTGGGTTCAAAATTTTTAAATTGCCTGCTGAAAATAATATTCGAAGAACAAGTTGAGATGCATCATTTTCGAATGGCGTAAACGAGTGAGTGATCACTAATGCCTATGTGGGAGACACCAGTATGTGAAAATTTACTTGGATTATTAGTTATAAGCAAATCGATCAGTGGAAGAAGTTATTCCCGTGGGACTGTGGATTAGCTGATGAAATTGGTACAGAGTACAGATATCGAGAAACTTTACAGTTTGATGATCCAGACTACTAGCTGCGACATCATAGTTAAAATCCCCAAGTAAATTTGTTTCCAAATCATACTGCTCTAATCTCTCAAAGGCAGACTCGAAAGCATGCATTATCTTGTTTGGTGACCCAGGGGGTCTATACCACGTTCCAACAATAAAGGGTTTTGCCTTAGGCTAAATCACTTTGACAGAAAGTAATTCTAAATTCTCATTCAAGGTTTGGATGTTTTTATAGTTAATAGAGTTCCTAATATAAAGCGCAACTCCTCTGCCAGTTCTATTACGGTCCATTCTTTCAAGAGAATAACAGGGTATACTTATGGCATTATTTGAGAACGAGGAGTCTAAACGGGTTTCATTTATAGCTAATATATCAACTGATTTAAAGATCATATAGATATTTAGGTCGTCAGTATATTTCGGTAGACTAGCAATATTGAGCGCTGCGATCTTGACACCTCTAGTATTTGGTATCCCAAAGGTGACATTCTTCGTCGCAGGCTCTGTGATAACAATCTGTGATGATTTACGACTGTTGTTGACTGTGAGAGACTCGGTATGCGATAGAAATTGAGAAATAGTTGGAACTGGAAAAGAAGACACAGGATGACCCCGGCTGGGATGATCAGGAGCTTTAGGTCGGCGTGAGAATCAAGCTGACCTGTGAGCGCCAGCGCTAAGACATTTAACAAAATTATTAAACATGATTATATTATCCCTCTCGTTAAGGTGTAGCCCACTCCTATTTAGACCGTTTCTGGTAATGTTATTGTGCTGAACAAGTTGCCAGCCGTTTTGAGTACAAAACTTGCGAGGCTTCTTGTTGGTAGCTTTTACGGATTCATTCGAAACATCGTCCGGTCCAGACACCACTTCAGATAGAATGACTTGAGCGCTGGATTTATTTTCAATTTTCCTCGCTAAGTCTACGATGTGATCAGCGACTATGTTGGGATCTCGATCCTTCAGATCGTTCGTTCCTATATGTAGAATGGTTCTGGCGGGATTTTTGACTATGGTTGGTTGAAGATAGTGATTCATATCCCCACAGGTGGCTCCCGAGAATGATTTAACTACAACCGGGTGGCCAACTCTTTTGCCAAGTTTCCAACCATGAATTTGTTTGATCATAGAGTCGCCAATAACCACGGTAGTAGATTTATTTCTCTCGCTGTTGGAGGATGCAGGTTTCGGTAAGACGTCGCATCTGTTGTTTTGGGATGTTGATCACAGTGTACAGAAATTTATCTTGAAGACGCTCAAAGCGATTTTGAGTTGCGATGACTGGGATCTTCTGACCCGTTGGCCGTGAATTTAGTATTGGACACTTAATGGTTTCGGCAAAATTTATCTCAGTTTGATCGGCATTGGAGCTTAGAGAAACGGAATCCTCAACACGCAGTTCCTTTGTCAGTACTTGAAGGGCAGTTATATATGAGTCGTGTTCCTCGGTAACTCTGTTAAGCTTCGTTGTCTCTTCAAATAGTTGCTCTTTCAATAGCTAATTTCTTTGTTGGAGAGTGTTGATGAGCTGGACATTATTTAAATCAGCTTCTCGTGGCTTCTCGATGGAGCCAGTTTTCTCATGGATCAATGTATTTTGCGACCATATTTTGCCAATTTCTCTTTTAAAATCAGGTGCCGAGACCTCTTGATTGCCGGGTGATATTTGCCGAACAGAACCTTCGCTCCGTTTAGAATCCGGGTAGGAAATTGGAGGTTCTTCGTCATTAGCAGTGAAGTCGCCCGCTTCGCCATTATACACATTGTAAGCTTTAGTAGCCTTCAAAATAGACTGCAGTTGAGTCTTTACATTTTGGCCATCAGATCCCTAGACTTGAAGTGTACTAGTCTTATAAAAGTTCAGAACCAAAGAGTTCGTCTTAATCGCCTTTGCTCTCTCGTTCCTGCATGCAGCCGGGACGATATTCAAATATTTAAAACTGAAATACTGAAGCTCCTCAAATGATCCTGACCACGTAAAAGTAGACTTTTTCGGATTATAGTCAAGTTTCTCGATCAAAAAGGGCTGAAAGTCCGGATTTACCTCCTGTTCTGCAAGAATTTCGGCAGAGAGAGAATTATCCTGACCGCACTCCATCGTTGTCATGCGCAATCTCCAGTTAGCCATGTTCTGCCTCTTTAACCCCCCTCTACCCTACGTTGCCCATGTTTTAGCGCGTTAACCCTTATATACCATTAGTTAACCATGTTCTACCTTCATTTAGCGCTTTCGTTTACCACGTTACCACTTTAGTTACCATGTTAACCCTCATCTACTCTAAGTTAACCATGGCCTACAACGTTGACCCTCATCCGCCCCTAATTAACCACGCTCTACCACGTTTACCCTCATCTACCCTAAGTCAACCAAGTTCTTTCACGTTGACCCTCATCTATCCTAAGCTGACTATATTCTACCACGTTAACCCTTATCTTCCATAAGTTAACTATGTGGTGCCACATTAACCCCCATCTACCCTAACTTTACCAACCTCTTTCTCGTTAACCCTCATCTGCCCTTTGATAACCGTGTCCTACCACGTCTCATCTACTCTCAGTTAGGCATGTTCTACAACATTAACCTCCATCTATCCTAAGTTAGTCATGTTCTACCTCGTCAACCCTCATTTACCATTAGTTAACCATATTCTACCACAGTAACCCTCATCTACCCTCAGCTAGCCATGTTCTACCACGTTAACCCTCGTCTATTGTTAGTTATTAAAAACTGGATCATTGGATAATGCAATTTAAGACTTTTCATTGGCTTAGCCATTATGATATATGAGCCAATATACCATAATCTCATATCTGTAGATGGAAACATTCGGTTTCTTCTTACAAAATAAAGTCAAGAAGACTTGTCTAATATCTTGGGAGCGTTCTTTTTAATAAAACAATTATTCCACTCGCGCTTGTTGGATATGAGATGATTATAGCCAACTCGGCGCTACGCGCCTCGTTGGCTATCTATCATCTCATATCCAACGCGCGCTCGTGGAATAATTGCTAATTAAGCGTGTTCTATAATGTTTAATCTCACTTGCCCTAAGTTAACCATGTTCTATGCACTAGTGTGTTTTACAAACCTACAAACTCAGTTAGTTACTCGTTGTA
>NC_142522.1:16680729-16690729 GCF_964205215.1 Stylophora pistillata | reverse complement strand
CCGCTGGACTTTTTTCGTACCAGTTTCTTTGCAGACTTTAAAACCAAAATACAGCATGTTACATTCATGTAGATTTTTTTCCTTGACATACTTTAACTTAAGATTGAGAATTTGCAAACAATATTTTCTTTTCTTTACTCTTGTGTTTATTATTATTATTATCATCATTATTATGTGCCAAATACACAAACATTTTTAGCAATTATCTCATTGTTTATGATTGTGCAGGTCATATGGAAGGTACATTCCTGTATAGAACAGACATTTTAATGATCTCAGTAAACTCTAATTGTCAGAATTTCAAACCAAGATGTAATTACTGAGTGCTCAAGTTTCCCAGTTAGTCACCTTTGCGGTTATTGTCAAGTTCACTGCTTTTGGTCTGTCTTCAGCTGAACCATTCTGTTTCATGAGAAAACAGCAAAGGTTAGTCACATATTCAAATAATTAACTGAATCAAAAGTTTTCTTTGCTTCCTTTGATTGTGCTCCAGAAACAGTAATTAATGGAGAGAAAGGAATAAAGTTGTATGAAGGCATTCCTTGCAGTAATAATCCTACTTATCTAATTGGCGGAAATAAGGCCTGAAAAAAGAATTCAGGCCTGTACACGATTGGAACCCATGACCTCTGTGATACCAGTGCAGTGCTCTAGCAACTGAGCTAACAAGCCAGCTGGGAGCTGGTCATTATGTTGGTTAATATTTCATGAAACTGCAGTACACATATATGATTTTCACATATTCAAAATTCATTGCAACACCAGTGCAGTGCTCTATCAACTGAGTTAACAAGCCAACTGGGAGCTAGTTATTATGTTGGTTCGTATTAAACCTGTTGGAGTGATACAAATCAGAGGTCATGGGTTCAAATCCTGTACTGGCCTGAGGTTCGTGGGTTTAAATCCTGTACAGGCTGAGTTTTTTTCCAGGCCTTATTTCCACCTACTAGATAAGTAGGGTTATTACTGCAAGGACAGTACACATATGCAATTTTTCTATATTAAAAATTGAAACCTTCTATTTTATGAGAAAAACATCTGTGAAGCTATAATTACAACTACCTATCCATGTAAGCAAACCACATTGAAACAAGATATGAATAAATTTAATCTGATTATCTCACCAAGTTTAAATGTAGAATCAAGATCTAATAAACTTGCTTTTAAATGAGAACCGTTTGACTGTGTTTTTCCTGCCACTATCATTCTAATTGTCACAACTCAATCTCAAAAAAACCTCAACAGTAAGAATTACGAGAAGATTTAAATAGTTCACTTCCTTATCTCTGACAGCTTAGAAATTAAACACAAAGGCTACCAGTAGCAGGTTTTCCCATTGTAAGTGTTTCATAACATCAGCTATTCATCACATCATTATTTCATACATGTATTTGAAAGCATAGGTAGATTTTAATCATTACGATATAAATCATTTGCCCACTTTAAGACAGTCATATAGATGAGAAAGATGGCAAATAAGTAAAACTGTATCATACTTCAGTCAAAGTGCTCTTCTGTAGTATAAAATTTAAAACTCAATGAAATAAAGTTGACTTTGTAATTCGGGTTCTAAAAATAGATATGTGTGATAACTCTTTCAAACAGGAAATGCCAAAAACCTTAAAGATGGAATTTAATTAAAATAAAGCTGCTAAAATATGGCATATCTTTTTAATGAGACTTAAATCATTGGTTAGCACACGTAAATACAAAGGAGGCTTAGTAAATAGCCAGGGCAATAATATTGCAGATTTGGGAGAATCATTCTATATCAAGAATGACACTTGTTCACTGGAGTTTACTTTGGAAAGAGACCCCTTCAACACTTCAGTTTTATCTTCACACACTTGAATTGAAACAAAATTTAATTGTTTGTAAGCAGTTTAAGAAGTAAATTAAATTTTAAAGTTTACATCAAAAGAAACTCATTAAAATAAAATAGAGCAGAAACATATTACCTAAATTTATATGCCTAGAATCGTACGAAACGTTTGAAATGTGCCTCATTTATTGTGCAGATACGAATCACTCACTCAAATTGCGAGGGTGAAACTCAATGAATTCAAGGGAAAATATTCAAGCAGGTTAAGGACATTGTTCGTGAATTGTAAACTGATAATGCGAAAACATTTTGCTGGAATTCAGCTTAATGTATTTGTGATGTTGATACAAATTTATCGCTAATGTTCACCTATGAAATTCCGTGAGTGTAACTCAATAAATTCAACACAAAATAACCGTTAGATTATGTAAACAGATTCCTGTACTACACACAGATTATTTGAAAAAAGTGCTCTTGAATTTGAAAATGTAAATAACGACTATTAATTACGCTTACCACGGTGTTAACAAGCGGGCTTGTGAGCACATTGTAAGGACTCGCTCCGTTTCAATACGCGATCACAGCTCGGACGGTCCTTGCAAGATACAAAGAAAATCAGTTCCAAAGACTGATTATTCAGCTCCCAACGTTCGAAGAAAACGGCAGTGAAACGCCTTATTCAAAATGGGAGACGCGCAGTTGAGACCTGAACCGAGTTTACGAAAGCGAGGCTTAAGAGGCACGAGGCTTTAAGTTTTCGGTCAGTACAAAATGCAGACTGCAGACTGCAGATTGCAGACTGCAGACTGGGTATAAAATGCAGACTAGGTATAAAATGCAGACTGCAGACTGCAGACTGCAGACTGGGTATAAAATGCAGACTGAGACCAAAATTAGGTATAAAATGCAAACTATGGCAAATTAAAATAAAGTTGAATTTTCTTACAGTAATATTAATATCTATGCCCTTCATCTGCAGTTTAAAATACTCACTATATGATGGCCTCTTGCAACAGTACAGTGAAGTAGCAGCCTGAGGTAGCTTCATAAGATATGTCCATAAATTGATGCTTTTTCATCGAAAGAACAACATGTTTCCCTTCGAGTTCATAAACTAAAGCGGCTGCTGGTGCCAGAGATATGTCATTTGGTTGCATAAATTACACGCTGCGCATGCTACAGCCGCCATATTTGATACATGCATGGGCCAGCGGTAATGACAAATATGAAATCGCTATCGTTCGGGTTTGCTCGGATTATTCAAGATGGCGGCTCTACGATCGAACGTGTTGTCATGTTTCAGCGCAACAAATAAACGGACTGTTCACATAGACTGACCACAGTCTATGCATATGGAGAGGAAATTGCAAGGAAACGAACTCGGAAAGGCGATTACATGACTGGGGGGTGAGTTAACGATGAAAATATATCGCGTATTGCACGAAACGAGAATTTTGCTGTCAGTCTGCATTTTATACCCAATTTTGGTCTCAGTCTGCATTTTATACCCAGTCTGCATTTTATACCCAGTCTGCAGTCTGCAATCTGCAGTCTGCAGTCTGCATTTTGTACTGACCGTTTAAGTTTTATTCGAAAGGTTGTGGATTGTGGAAATGTCGATCATTTCATCGCGAAACTGATGTTACGTAGCTTGAATATATGAAACTGATCTTACGTAGCTTGAATGATGAAACTGATCTTACGTAGCTTGAATGATGAAACTGATCTTACGTAGCTTGAATGATGAAACTGATCTTACGTAGCTTGAATATATCTTGTCGAATGTTCTGTTGTGAAAATTGTGGCGAGTTTTGCAGTTAATTTAAGTGAAGAAGACATTCCCGGTCCATCTTTAGAGGGAAGAATCCCATTAGAGCTCAACAACGACGGCCTGAGGCTTTGGCTAAAATGCAAGCCAGAAAAATGCAAAGGGCGGAGAACAACAGAGTTAAAAAGAGCTACAACTTCTCTAAAGGTAAAATATCTTAAAAGACCACGATTAACCAGGATGCATTGGGCGAGTAGTAGTCTTTGTCAGTATTTTCTGTATTACAGAAAAGGAAAGCCTACCTTGTGTGTAATATTATTAGAATAAATCTTTACAATCTTGATCGATGGGAATCTAAACGGCGCGGTTCGTGGGTCGTGGATAAATTGTCGCGGGTCGTAGGTAAGCTGTTGCGAGTTCCGAAAATTGTCGCGGTCCAGGAAGATATATTTTCCTGAATCCTACGTTTCTCTCAACAAACGGCTGCTTTGATGCGAACCACATTCCTTGTACAAATACATTTATTAACTAGCACTATCCAAACTAACTTTATAAATTTTTCGCTCTTGGAAGTTCCCTGGCTCTGAAATCCTCGTCGACTTTCTCGATGAACATAATGAAATTGTTTTCAAAATCGTTTGTTAAGTTTTGTACTGTTTTTACCAACCTGCCGTTAGCGGGCTTCCAAAACTAAAAATAGTTTTTAAGTTCAGTTCATAACTTCTCTAAGTTCATTTGTGGTATTCCGGTTTTATTCTTGACGATTTTTTCCCGGTTTTATTTGTTGTTGGTTTTTTTTAATTGACGTTCAATGGCTGGCATAAAATAACATTGGCACACTTTTTCCAAAAATATAGGCTGTATCATATAATCAATCAAGCTACGTAAACGGAAATGTGAACGGAAACCACAGCATCTTGTACCGCATTGACTGGAAACCTCGACGATTTCTGCGCTAACAGCTGCGTCATTGTTGATTTACTGCTACCTGAACGGTTGGCATACGGTTCGGATAAAAGCAGCCGTTTGTCGGGAGGACACTTAAAATGGCTGCCAAATGCTGCGGGACCAAATAAAAAAAACAGCGTTAAGAAAATCAGCTATTTCATATAATGTATAGATGTGAACGCAATGGTTTTATCCTGCTGAGGTTTAAAAATTTAAAACGGCCATACACAGCTATACAGGGCTATACACAGCTATACAAGGCTATACAAAGCTATACACGGCCATACACAGCTATACAGGGCTATACACAGCTATACAGGGCTATACACAGCTATAAAAAACTATACACAACAATACAGGGCTGTACACAACAATACAGGGCTGTACACAGCTATACAAAGCTATACATAGCTATACAAGGCCATACACGGCCATACACAGCTATACAGGGCTATACACAGCTATACAGGGCTATACACAGCTATACAGGGCTATGCACAGCTATACAAAGCTATACACAGCTATACAAGGCTTTACACAGCTAAACACGGCTATACACAGCTAAATAAGGCTATACGCAGCTATTCATGGCTATACAGAACTATACAGAGCTATACAAAGCTATACAGGGCTACACAGAGCTACACAGGGCTATACACAGCTATAAAGGGCTATTCACTGCAATACATGGCTATACACAGCTATACAAGGCTCTACGCAGCTATACACGCCTATAAAGAGATACACGGCTATACACAGCTATACAGGGCTATACACAGCTATATAAGGCTATACACAGCTATACACGGCTATACACAGCTATACGGGGCTATACACAGCGATACAGAGCTACACGCAGCTATACACGGCTATACACTGCTATACAGAGCTATACACGGCTATACAGGGCAATACACAGCTATACAAGGCTATACACAGCTATACAGGGCTATACACAGCTATAAAAGGCTATAAACAGCTATGCACGGCTATACACAGCAATACAGGGCTATACGCAGTTATACACGGCTATACACAGCTATACACGGCTATACACAGCTATACAGAGCTATACACGGCTATACACAGCTATACAGGGCTATGCACAGCAATACAGGGCTATACGTAGTTATACACGGCTATACACAGCTATACAGAGCTATACAGGGCTATACACAGCTATACAGGGCTATACACAGCAATACAGGGCTATACGCAGTTATACACGGCTATACACAGCTATACACGCCTATACACTGCTATACAGAGCTATACACGGCTATACATGGCAACACACAGCTATACAGGGCTATACACAGCTATACAGGGCTATACACAGCTATACACAGCTATACAAGGCTATACGCAGCTATAGACAGATGTACAGAGCTATACACAGCTATGCAGAGCTACACACGGCTACACAACGCTATACACAGCAATATAGGGCTAGACGCAGTCATATATGCCTATACACAGCTATACACGGCTATACACGGTTACACAAACCTATACAAGGCTATATGCAGCGATAGACGGCTACAAAGACGGCTATATAGACGACTCTACAGCTATACAGGGCTATACACAGCTATACAAGCCCATACAGGCCTATACAAGCCTATACAGGCCTTTAAACTCGCATGATGGCGTGCGGACGTGTATCTGAAGGCTCCACGAATTCCGCCGAATTTGTTGCCACTGAACCTTCTTCATCTCCCTTAAACCAATATCTACATTGGGACGACAAACAAAGTCTATTCAAGTGGAAAGGGAGCCTAACACAACTTCAGGAATTTTGTTCGAAAGTCCTAAATTTGGAAGTTTCTGCAACCGCGAGTCCCTCTGAAAGGTCTAGTTCTTTGAAGTCGAAGACAATCACGCTGGTTTTATTTAACAGTACCGGTACCCTTCAAGTCCAAGGTCCGGATACAAAAGCAATGAAAGCCAAACTAAAGAAGCTACTCCAGATACCGGCTGATGACGACTCAGTTATTCTCGTGAATGAAGAAGCTTCTACTCCGGCGTGTAACAAGAATGCCAAATCAGTACAAGAGGAGTTGGATTGTCTGAAATCTGAAGTGCTGAACTTATGGGCTCATATAAAAGAGAAACCTAATGAGGAAGACCTGAGATCCGAAAATTCTCGACTTAGAGAGATAATTCTATCTTTGAAGGAAGAAAATAAAAAGTTAGTCCAAGAACGCGATTCTTTAAGTTTTGCATTGCAAATCGTATCCAGAGAAGCAGCTACTCAATGCCGTTCAATGAGTAACACCTCTAACGAACATACAATTGTCCAAAATATGGATGAGTCAACACCTTGCGCCAACAAAGAACAAGGCTTCATTGTGAAATCAAAGAACAAAAGAAAGAAATCGAAAGGTAAAGGAGGTCCTAATAACACCCTGACAGGAAAAGAATCCGAACCCGAAAAACAACCAAAAGAGCGCACAACCCTGCTCACAGGAGATTCGATGATCTCAAGAATACCTGGAAAAGATCTGGGAAAAGCAGTTGGCCACAGGGTTATAGTCAAGCCTTTCTCGGGCGCTAAGACAATGGCCATGAATCACTATCTCAAGCCAAATCTGGAATCCTCGCCCAATGAAGTGATTTTACACATTGGGACTAATGATCTTACAACCAGGGAACCAAAGGCTGTTGCGGAATCGATTGTAGATCTCGCGAGACAGATCGAGGGCACCTGCGATACTACAGTTACGCTGTCGGAGCTTGTATGCAGAAAAGATAAGCTGGACCAGGCAGTGAAAACAGCCAACAAGCATCTAAAGAAGTTCTGCCATCAAAATGGATGGAAACTAATCCATCATGAGAACATATCTCATAGTGGACTCAACAAAGGTGGACTCCACTTAAATTTTAAAGGTAATGAGCAGTTTTAAAATAATTTTAAATCGCACCTAGAATGAGATAATGTGCTGTCCGTCAATGCCGTGCGGGATCAATTAAACAACCAAAAGGCCGAAAAATCTGTCTCAATATTGCCTCCTTTGCGCCGTTTTAGAATGGCATCACTCAATATTTATCAATTAATTACTCATATAGACGAATTAAGAATCATATTAGCAAACAATGATATCGATATTGTTTCCGTAAATGAAACGAAACTGAACGAGAGTATTCGAGATCAAGAAGTTCATATTCCGGGATACGAAATAGTTCGCCGTGATAGACTAACAAAATGCGGCGGAGGGGTATGCTTCTATGTAAAAACTTCAATCAACTTTACAGTACGAAATGACCTACACATGGATACACTAGAAAATCTTTGCTTGAAAATCCATAAGCCAAATTCAAAATCTTTTGTGATTGTTACTTGGTACAGACCACCTGACTCTCCTATTGCCATTTTTTCACCCTTTGAATCCCTAATTGGGAGATTGGATAGTGAAAATGTAGAATTTTTTGTACTGGGAGACATGAACTGTGACATGATCACGACTCGATATGACAATAACACATCCAAATTAAGGAGTATTGCTGATGTCTACGGACTCGAGCAGCTTATCTCTGAACCGACGAGTATAACACCCACCTCATCAACTCTAATTGATTTAATCTATACCAACTGCTCAGATAAGATTGCATGTTCGGGAGTTTGTCATATCGGAATAAGTGATCATAGCATGGTGTATGTATATAGAAAACTTGCCCTGAATGGTATGTCTAACGGACATAATTCTATTACATACAGAAATTTCCGAAATTTCGATCGCCAAAAGTTTCGTTATGATATTCTATCTCAATGTTGGGATAATGTATACGAGTCTTCCAACCCAAATGTGATGTGGCAGCAATGGAAATGTACATTTCTGGCTATCGCTGACAAACATGCCCCACTGAAAACGATGCGCGTTCGTTCACGGAGTTCTCCGTGGATTACCTATGAATTGAAGGACCTTATGCATAATAGAGACATATTAAAAATCAAAGCTGGCAAGACAAATGATCCTAACGATTGGGCATTATTTAAGAAACAAAGGAATATAGTCAATAAGCAAATACGCTCAGCTAAGCAAGCTTATTACCAAAATAGTTTTAATAAGCAAACCAGCGACTCCCGAAAGACCTGGCAGACTATAAACGAGCTAACTTCTCGAAAATCTGGGAAAACGCCAGTGGCGTCACTAAAAGTGAACGGATTAACGATAACTAATCCGTAGGAGCTATCAAACGAATTCAATAACCACTTTGCTAATATTGGTCCAAAACTTGCCAGTGAGATAAATTGTGATAGTGGTAGCTATCAAAGATATCTTACCGCAACAGATAAACGGTTTAAGCTCCAACCCACCTATCCAACTAAAGTATTTTCACTTTTGAATAAACTAGACAAGTCAAAGGCAACAGGCCTCGACAAAATATCTGCTAGGCTTATCAGGGAATGTGCTGATCTCATTTGTGTGCCGATATGTGATATTTTCAATCAATCTATTATCCAAGGGACGTTCCCAGACGACTGGAAATATGCAAGGATTACCCCTCTTTATAAACAAGGTGACCGCGGTGATGCCAACAATTACCGCCCAATATCGGTGATTCCAATAATGGCGAAGGTGTTTGAAAGGATAGTTTATGAACAGTTATATGCCTATTTGGAAGAGCACGATATTTTATGTCAAAACCAATCAGGGTTTCGTGCTAATCATTCAACTGTAACAGCTTTGTTGGAAGCGACAGATTCTTGGGCATATAATATTGATAACGAGAAAATCAATGGAGTCATTTTTCTAGATTTGAAAAAAGCTTTTGACACTGTTGATCATCAGATCCTTCTATCGAAACTAAACTATTATGGTATACATGGAAAATCTTTCAGATGATTTCAGTCATTTTTGGAAAACCGAACACAAAAATGCTCTGTCAACGGGTCGCTATCCAGTAGCTACTCGTTGACTTGCGGCGTCCCTCAAGGGACCATTCTCGGTCCATTATTGTTCTTATTATATATCAACGATCTTCCAAATTGCTTATCAAATTGTAAACCGAGAATGTATGCCGATGACACGCACCTCACATATGCGGGAAGCAATCTTGAGAACGTTCAGTTTTGTCTAAATGAAGACCTAGAAAACGTCTTCAACTGGCTACAAGCGAACAAACTCACGTTGAACATGACTAAAACCGAATTCATGCTAATAGGATCGAGGCAGAGACTGAATACTCTCACAGCTTCACCAACAATTAGAATGAACAATACTCAAGTGAGCCAGGTTTCAGCTACAAAATCGCTTGGTGTAATAATAGACGATAAACTCGATTGGCATAGTCACATCGAAAAACTAACGAAAAAGATCGCCTCTGGTATCGGGGCCCTAAAGCGAATTAGGCACCTGATCCCAGCATCAACCTTACATCTCATCTACCAATCTTTAGTAAAACCTCACTTTGATTACTGTGACATTGTTTGGGGTAGCTGTGTGAAAACGCTACGAGAC
>NC_142522.1:16668229-16675729 GCF_964205215.1 Stylophora pistillata | reverse complement strand
TTGATTACGAATCATCCCGACGATTTTGATCTCGACTTTCAGATCTCGTCGCCTATGCTAATACGTTGGCATGGCGTTGGGGTAGAACAGTCGAAAAGACTTTAAAATTCGACAAACATGTCCTACATTCTTTTCGCCCTAGTATCGTTATTCTCCAACTAGGCAGTAATGACCTCGTTACTCTTTCGCCATTGACCGTTGGTTCAGCTCTCGAAGAATTTGTCCATCTCTTACACGAGTCATAGAGGGTGAAGTTGGTGTGCGTGTGCCAGACTGTTCGCCGAAACTCAGCTGAGGCTTTCAACACAAAGGTCGGCATGTTAACACGATACCTTAGGGTTGTGTTAGACCCTATACCATATGCCATATTCTGGGGCCATAGAGGGTTTTGGAAGGCGACAGACAATTTTTATACACCCGATAGCGTTCATTTGAACTCTAGGGGTCAGCATAAGCTGTATCGTAGTCTCAGAGGGGCAGTTCTACGATCGATGCGGCTTTCGCCCCTTTCTTCGTCTCGGGAAGGAGTCTGTTAAGATTGCATTCTTTTTCACATGTTTTCCAATTTGTACCCTGTGCCGAGCCTTTGATGCTTTACTATTACATTCACCTATTGTTTGTGTCAGCCTTATATATTTACCGTAAGCCGTTGTCCTTATTAGGCACGGCTACGTATGACTCAGCTACAAAGTTGTTTGATTACGACTTATTATACTGTCGTTACTACGTACGAAACGTATGTACACCTGGCTGCACACGTATATTTATTTTACTGGCTCCGGCTCCAAAGTTAGGTATTGACTGTTACCACAAGACTGTACAATCCTTTCCGACCGCTCAGTTTCTGGGTGTGTCCTTTGCACTCGGTATTCCGCCTTTACCTTAAGCATGATATTACGTCTGGCGCTATTTCACAGTGATTTTTAAGTTCATTCCCGTCGCTACGGAGTGCATTATTTCCAGTGCTGCCCCTTTGCGATTCACTGTTAATCTTTATTTTACCGTAATCTCGTTTCTGATCAAAGAAATTTTCTTGATAAGCTATGCCACCCAGGAAGCTCGCACATTCCTATCAATCCAACACGCAAAGGAAGAAGCGTGCACATTCCGATCAGTCCAACACGCAAAGGACGACGCGTGCACATTCCGATGAGTCCAACACGCAAAGACGAGCGAAACGCACGCGAGGTTCCAACCTTTCTGAGGTTTCTCCAGACGTGGCTGTTGCCGCTCAGACCCGGAGCAATGACCACAACCAGAGCTTGATCGCCGTTGATCTGCGAGCTCTGTCCACCTCCATCACGACGACCATTTCACAGGCGATACAACAAGCGTTGGGAACCGGAGGGACCCACAGCACAGACCCACAAGACCCTAGAGCACCTTCAATTCTTCCCGTTGAAAGTGATGGGGAGCGTTCCTCCAGCGGGGCCATTCAAGGGGAAATCGCAGCTATCACTCAAGGTACACAGCCTCAGAGTTCCCCTCGGCGGCCATTCTCAAGCATAGCCATAGCTCTCGGATCTAGAGTCAACCCAAAAATCAAAGCAAAAATTTGGGATGATGAATATGTTGATTTTGGCGGGTTACTTTCATTGTCCCCAACTATCGATCGTTATTCCCGGTCCTTAACGCCCTCAAGTACGTCGTCTAATCAGCCCCAGTTGACACTAGGACCTAGCCAGCCACCTAAGAGGATTCATAACCTCAATCAGTGATTATCAGCTTTAATACTTTTGTCGCCATTTATGTGGAGAAATATCCTTTGGAGGCTCCTAAGCTAATGAAATACTGTGAGGTCGTGAGGGACGTTGCGTTTAAACCTGGTGACTGGTCATTTTATGACGAACAGTTTCGTTTCGTAAGACAGTCAGCTCCAGAACAATACCCCTGGGATACTATTCATTGGGAATTATGGTTAAGGGCAGTGACAAATTTTCGTCCTCGACCCCAGGTCTCTTCTGATAAGGCGTCCACGCGCTCTCAGAACCGCCAGTCGTTTCCGAAGGGAACGTGTTGGGCATTTCACGCCGGGAGATTTTGTGGTGGGTGCCGCTTCGACCACGTTTGTTTCAAATGTGGCTCACCCCATCCCTCAAGTCAATGTTCATCCCCTAGTTCGCAACGCGCCCCCCCCCCCTGCTCACCCCGGAGCCAAAAAAGCCCATCCCCCTGCTCAGCAGTCCGGTCACCCCCGTAAGGGCGGACAGGCTTGATTTTCTTTTGCACGGTTATGCCCCGGCTATGAAGCAATTTTTGGTCGATAGCTTTTCTTTTGGTTTTCGAATTAAGTTTATGGGGGAAAGGCGGCCTTTCGAATCCCCTAATTTGAAGAGCGCGCGAGAACAACCCCACATTGTTACAGCTAAACTAGACAAGGAGCTCGCGGCAGGCAGAATAGCCGGCCCGTTTCCTTCACCTCCTTTTTCGAATTTTCGCTGCTCCCCCTTGGACATCGTTCCCAAAAAGGATCCCTCTGAATTTCGTTTAATTCATCATTTGTCGTATCCTATGGGTTCATCTGTTAACGATCACATTCCTGAAGAATTCTCTTCAGTTCGCTATGCGCCTATTAGCGATGCCATATCTGTCATTAAAAAGTTAGGAGCTGGCTGTTTTATGGCTAAGACCGATATTAAATCCGCATTTCGCATAATCCCGGTTCATCCCAAAGATCATCCTCTATTGGGCATGAAATGGGCTAATCAGTATTACTATGATCGCGCTTTGCCAATGGGATGTAGTTCCAGCTGTGCGATTTTCGAAGCTTTCAGTTCAGCTCTTGAGTGGCTATCAAAGCATTTGTTTAATGCTTCCGGTGTTGTACACATTTTGGATGATTTTCTATTTATTGCCCCTACAAGAGACAAATGTCAATCCGATCTTCACAATTTTCTTCGCATGTGTAGTTATCTCGGGGTTCCAATAGCACAGGAAAAAACAGTCGGGCACAATACAATACAGTTCGCTGGTATCACTCTAGATTCGGTGCGACGGGAAGCTAGGTTACCCGACGATAAGCTTCGAAAATGTCAGCTGCTATTGCATCACTTTTATACGAGGCGTAAAGTAACGCTTCGAGAACTTCAGTCCTTAGTAGGGCTTTTGAATTTTACATGCTCTGTTGTCGTATACCGAGTTATGGGAGGTCTCGAATCCCTTAGAGTTATTTACCGACGCCGCCGGCACGAAGGGCTATGGCGCTATCTTTGGTAAGCATTGGTTTTTTGGCGCGTGGCCGGAAACATGGCGGCATTTTAATATCACATTTTTAGAATTCTTCCCAATTGTTGTCGCTCTGCGCATCTGGGGGCCTTTGATGGCCAACAGATGTGTTATTTTTAACACCGATAACGCTGCTTTGGTTGACATCATTAATCATCAAACTTGTAAACACAATTTGGTGATGATATTGGTCCGTGACCTAGTGTTAACCTCTTTGCGACACAACATAATGTTTCGAGCTCGGCATATTCCAGGTGTTTACAATACTCCCGCCGATCACATTTCCCGCTTTCAGGTCGACAAGTTCAAGGAACTGTGTCCGGGAGTGCACGAATTTCCCACGAAAGTGCCCGAGAGCCTTCTGCCGGAGAGTTGGTCACTAATTTGAGGGCTCTGCTTGAGTCGTCACTATCATCCGCTACCCGGAAAATGTATCAGAGAGCGTGGGTAGTCTTTAACGATTTTTACAGCCATTATTTCAATTCAGCTTGACTTGCGCTTCCCTGGCCCTTTTCATTTCCTATCTAAACGCATGACAATTGGCACCCGCCACAGTAACGTCTTATCTCTCCGCTATTAGTTATGTGCACAAAGTAGCCGGCGTACACGATCCTACCAAAACATGCGTCATTCAAAAACTTTTGAAGGCTATTAGTCGCTCGAAGTCGGCCGATATTCGGCTGCCCATTACACGATCTGTTCTCTATCAACTGGTTCGTTCCTTGCACCATACCAACTCTTGGGCCTCTCAGCGCACTACGTTTTCCATCATGTTTTATTAGCCTTTTATGGGTTTTTCCGCGTCGGAGAGCTAGCGACCAAAAGCCGCGATTGTTCTAGTAGCGTTGTCCAGCACTGCAACATCAGCTTTCTTGCGAGTTCAGCCGCCATCTGCAGGGTCAAGATCACACTCACTTGTTTTAAACATAACACAGACAACCGGCCCTACGATATCATTATTGCACGCGAAGATTCCCTTCCATTCTGTCCGGTCAAATCGCTCCTTGAGTATTGTCGGTTACGGGGCAATCAGCCCGGGCCACTTTTCTGCTCTCCCTATTACTATCATCCATTTCAATTCTGAGTTACGTCGTTGTTTAACCTTTTGTGGACTCGACCCTTCTCGATATAAAAGTCATAGTTTCCGCATAGGGGCCGCTTGTCTTGCCGCTGAGGATGGTCTCTCCGACGCTCAAATCCGGGCTCTTGGTCGCTGGAAGTCCGACGCGTTCAAGCTCTACATCAGGTCTGGCACTTTACATGCCAACTAATTTCGTATTTGGGGATGATTGAATCATGATGTAGTTCAGACATGCGCTGCTACGCTCTTCCTGTTCTTGCCTGCGGTGCATTCGCCTTAGCGTAATTTATCAATTGTACGGCTGTCCATTCCTAGTTTGCTAATTTTCGTTCGCCTCTTCCTTTTAGAATAATTTATCCTTTCATGCTCGACAAGCTGACGTTTAATACTAGATTGCGTCCTGGATGAATCGAATCAGGCATTGGGCTGTCGGTTCATTCTCGACTGCTTAACGACTACAGACATTTTATTCGGTTACGTTGTCTGTGTCTGGATAACGATACGCTTTCCAGACTGCTTTCATCGTTAGTATGTTACTCGGGCTGTGCCCGCTTCCGCTTATCTCATTTACACAGCTTTATCGTTTTCATGTGGAACGTAACGATGGTCAGTCATGGGCTCGCATCGTTACGGTTCTATTAGGTTTGTTCTATTAGGTTTGTTACCGTTGATCTCCAAGCTCTGCGGTCGTCTTGGTGGGGTTTCCACATTCTTGTAGCGGTGGCCGATATTTAACCCCACCTTTGCTTAAGAGATTGCGTGATGTTTATTATATCAATGTTCTTGATGTGGGGTGAAATAAAAGCGTCACTATTGTGGCCAATTTATACCACATTAGCAGTTATTTTTATCTCCCGTCAATCTCGTCAGCAAACTAGCGCGACGGCACGCAGAGCTTCGGTCCCGTTTTAGTGGAGATACGCGGGTTTCGTGATAAAATATAAATTTGCTGAATTACACGCTTTCATTCTCTTGATATATGATTTTGCTACAAAAAGACGAGCCTATTGTGCCCTGCTTAATGTACAATTCGCGTGCGTTAAATGAAATAGCTTCCTCGGCGACTCAGTTTGTAGCGTTAGCCAAAGACTTAAGAAAAGAAATTCACTGAATGTCCTTTGCAGTTAAAATCAGAAAATCAGAGGAATATCAAGGGATGGTGTAGCTCGCACCATTTCCAGAATCGCTTTAAGGTCTTCTTAAATTGCCCGTAACCAGCGAAATTACTGGATCCAAATTCTATTTTACAGATTGATGCACTCTTACAAATCTACTCATCTAATAACTTGGGGGTAACTAGCCCATCTGCACGTAGCCGGCTTTCAAGTTAGATAAAATGTGATAAAATTGCGCTCAACGAACACGGAGAAATATTCGACTGGAGGCTGACCAAAACAACAGCATTTCACGAAATTGAAGATCTGTTAACTGATTTGAGAGAAAGAATGGCGATTCAGAAACATCGCATAGAAACAATATGTATTGACGATTGCTGTAAAATTCGCCAAAAGTACAAGAGAATTTTCCCCGAGGCTTCTGTGAAATTAGATATTTTTCACCTTTGCCAAAGAGTTATTAAATCTCTTCCAAACAATCACATCTTCAAAGGAATTTTCGCGAGAGAGTTTGGTTTGATATTTAGAGAAAATGACGACCTTGGTGAACAGCGCTTGAGAAGTACTCCAAGCGAACGTCAAAAAGAGCAAGATCTTGATGGTTTTCTTAGAAAATGGAAGTCGGTTCCTGGTACGTGTTTCTCACAAGAAACTCAAAAGCAGATTGATGGTTTAAGGGTACATATCAAAAAGGGTTGTCTCTCAGGTATACCACCAGGATTTGGAACTGAAAGAAATGAACAACTTCATAGACTTCTCAATAGATCTCTTTTGTCGGGGGCCACAAGAATAACTGTGGAGCTTGCCGTGGCTCTTTTGAGTGTCCTGTTTTACTACCACAGCAACAGGGTCGCCCCAAATAGAAAGCATACTTGTAATTCGCGAATACAATGCGTGCCACCAATTGGCCGATATTCGAAGACTTCGGCTGATGCCCCGACCATAAAATGGTCACCTTTCAAAAGGCAAGGAAGCCCCATAGAAACCGTATTGACATCAACAACCAAGAATCAACAGAATTAAAGGACGAGATCATTATTGTTCCAGAAACTATTAGTGACGTTTGCTCAGAAGTGGTTTCGGAAAGTATTCTTAAAGCTGCTATTGGTAATGATGAAGCTCTAACGACGTTTTCGAGATGTAACTGCAACAAGTCACTCAGTGTTTCCGACCTGACGCTGCTAACGAATATACCGGCCGGTCTTACCATGTTCGATGCACAAGATAGTGAGAATGAGGGAGATGAGAGTGACCCAACTATCGCAGAACACGATCGTTCCCTATCCAGAAATCTTGCAGGTTTTAATCTAAAAGTTGATAAAGTGGCAAGAGATGGAGACTGCGCTTTTCGAGGCGTAGCTCCAATGTTACGTCCTATCTGTAACCCAGAACAACCCGAGATCTTAAATCATCTGAAGTCCGTTGGTCTTTGTAAATCTGAAGATGAAGACACAATTACCATGCGTCAGTTGTTTGTGGAAGAAATAAAGAAATTTGATAGGAACTTCTAGCTTTCTTCTAGCCAAATGAAGATCGAGAGGCATTTGTTCAAACGGCGCAGGAATTCAGGAGACAAGGAACGTTTGATACAGCTATTGGAGACCTTGTGATGAGAGTATGTGTACAGTTTCTGCGAGTACCTATCATGGTGATCACGTCTCTCGATTCTGTGTCGTATCATCCTTTCCTTCCCAGCAACCCACTTTCCAGCAAACCCATTTTCCTGGCCTATCATTATTACGGAGCTGGTCATTACGATGCCACGAAACTATTGAGTAAACATAAGCTAACATAAGCAACTACATCGAGAAAGTAACGTTAAAAACATCAAAAAAAGAGTTTGTCTCGTTGTTTATTTATTTCATATATTTAATTTATTTCAATAATTGTTTTAAACTTTAATGGATAAGGGCTGGATGACCAAAAATATACAGTCACTGATACCTTTACAAACCTTTTTTCGAACCTACGTTTGAAGGGCAACGAAAACAATACATTTCAAACGACAAAAAACGAAAGTAAAACATGCTAAAACTCTTTTTTAACTCTTAGTTATTTATTTTCATATGTATTGTTTTC